>NC_028638.1:57638307-57703426 GCF_001406875.1 Solanum pennellii | reverse complement strand
CCTACCCCCCAAAAAAAAGTTATTTTTAAAAATATTTTTTAACTTCAAATTTTTATTTTTTTCACCACATACCCTCCCCCCTCCACCCACACAGACAAAAAGAAAATCAAAGTTTGTTTCTAAAAAATATTTTTAAACTTTTATTTTTTTCAGCCCTACGTCGACCCCCTCCCTCCAACACCCACATCACCTCCCAAAATAAATTTTCATTTTGCTTTTAAAGATATTTTCAACTTCAAATTTTTGTTTTTTCACCCCTCCAGCCCCACCCAAAAAAAATAATTTACTTTCAAGAACTGTTTACTACACTAGTAAAATAAAAGATATTTCTCAAAAAAAATTTCATACATAAATCAAACACTAAAAATCATTTCCTAAAAAATATTTTCTACTGACCAACCACACATAAAAAAATAAGTCATAAATCTACTTATTTTCATTCAAAACATTTTCCTTCTTACCAAACACACCCTAAATTCTAAATTCAGGAAATTTTGTCCAAATACAAAATAAATAGTATTAGCTAATTATAAGTCGGCAGATATATACATGGATTTGATTGATATGAGTCAGACCATCTAGCTAAACTAATTACTTCATAATCCAATATCTATTAGGATATTGTAACTTATTGAGATTTGAGACTAGTCATGTGAATGCCCTATATATATGTATCGTCCCTCTTTAAACATCTAAAAAAAAAAAGAATGTGTGGGTGCAATGTACCAAATCAATTTGGTGAGAAGCTGCTACTTACATACTGTTAAGATATGGTGCTTTGCTATGACCTAGCTATAAACTTTTCTAAATGTTGAATTAGTGGTGCTTTGTTACGATTTAATTGGATTTGGAAGTTGGGACCAAAAGTAAAGAAGACATAAAGATACGCAACAAGTCTCTAATCAAAATTACTAGAAAGCAACAAACAGTACATGCATTCCCTTTAATTTTATTCAACATCATCAATAAAATAAAGCAAACCACGTATAAGATTTAAGGACTGATCAAATCATGTTAAAATGGATAAGTCTAGTACGTACTCCTTAGAAAAAGAAAAATTATATATCTGTAAAGGAAATTCAATAATGAAATGGCTTTTCACGCACAGGAAAAGACGCTTCGTGTTTCCAAAGGCGTCTCGTTTTAAAATCTTGATTTCAATATATGATTATTTTTTTTAAAAAAAATGAATTGACGGGAATAGTAGAATATCTAATTAGATTGGCAATCTATAATAAGTTATATGACAAAACTTGTGATTAATTGAGCAAGTTTAATTTACTATGTTGAAATATTTACAACTTTCGTCTTATAGATAAAATTAATTTATGTCCACAAATTACGTTTGCTATTACTACAATAAAAATAATTATTAGAGGCATTTAATTCTTAATTGCCGCTAAATATGTAATTTTAGAGGCAATTGTCACTCTTTGTATATGTCCCTAAAATCTTTAGCGACATTGATTCTAATGACACTTAACTAAATCCGATAAAGACTTTAACACTCTTTATTAATATAAATATTTAATATCGCTAAAAATTGTTTTTGTTATAGTATATCTAACAAAACTTTTGCGTCAGGCTATTTTTTAAGGTCACTAATTAGCCCTTTGACGCAAGTGTCTTTTTTTAAACTAATTTAATTTAACTGAATATCAGCCAGCCGTCTGGGAATAAGCGATAAGTTAATTTCTATTCACTTTTATACAATTCCGTTCAAGAGTTTTACATTGACTAGCATTCATCCAACCAGCTGCAAAGCGTGTTTTTTTTTTTTAATTTCAATTTATTTGTTAATGAGAATGCATATTCTTTAATGACAACTTTTATTTCAACTTTCTAACATAACATGTGTTGGTGTGACTATCACAAAATTAAAAGACAATATCTTTAATTTAAAATCAAGAAATTTTCAAAAATCTTTATGTATCGAAACACAATCTTAACTTCATGTCTTTTTATTCCTTATTGCATGACACACGTTAAAACTGAAGTAGGTGCAGTGTTAGCAAAGAGAAGAAGTTTCTACAAAGGAGGAAATGAGAGTAGTTTGTTGTTGATTGTCTGAAGAAAGGTATTGTAGTTAGAAGAGGTCTTTCAAGTTAAAAGTAGTGTCAGCTACTTTTCAAAAATAGTGCATGTGTAGTACATGCTTGGTCTAAAGTGAACTCCTAATTAACAGCCGCCCATGCACTCTCTTTGATTTTCAATCCCACATGTATCAACTTTATCCTAAAAACAATAAAATAAAAAGCGATACTCCAATAGTTCTATATCTTTGCCTTTTTTTATTATACTCCCCTCATTCCACTTTGATGTGATAAAAGTAAATTTCAAAGAAAAACAGTTCATCAATAATCAACTATGCTGTACGATAAATCATATATATTTATATGATTACAAACAAATATTTTGTCATAATTATTTCTATATATAAACATCATTTTTTGAAATAATAAATTTTTTAAAAATTTATTAACACGTACAGTTTGATCAAACTTATTTATCCATGTAGATATTCATATAAATAGACGGACAAATTTATTAATATTTTTTTCATTAATTTATATAAATTATATAATAATTATACACAATTATACATATATTATGTATCTGTCAACTATTATAAATTTAATTAATTGGGTGGATCATGAATGGCGACTATAACCAAGTTATGTACTGATTATATATATAAATACATAAATTTGCTGACTATTTTTGTAAATTAAACTAGATCATCCAAAGGCAATAGTCATTAAAAAAAAAAGAAAAGGTTATGGCAAAGACCAGACAGAGGGTTTGGTAATAAAATATTGTACACTTTCTTAGCCGGCCAACTTGGCATACACTTTTGTGTATGTCATATTGTAGCAAGTACCTTCTTCTGATCATATTTTATAAAGTCGGCATACTTAGCTAATTTCATTGTCTATGTGATGCTTTATTATGTCTTTCCCATTAATATTTTAATATTGAATAGTATACTACAAGATTAAATCAACCACATATGTATACTTCTTTTTAGTGCACCTCAGCTCTCACTTCCGCTTTTGGATTCAATTATTTTCCTTCTGACTCACATATTTTACCTAGTTAGTCATATTAAAGTGAGCTCGCGAGATTTACGTATTTAACCTGATTAAGTGATTATTATTTGAACTTGTGATAGAATTGTCAACCTTTTAGCCATTTGATTGTTTCCTTAATAAAAAAACTAATAAAATCTTTCGTTGGAGCCGTTTAACGTACTTTCTCAAGGTAACGCTAGAGGATAATTAAGATGAAATTAAAAATATTAATAAATATTAAATTTTGTATGAAATATATTGTAATTTTTACCAAATTTGAAGAATAGTTTTCTAGAATTAATTGACTTAACTATGGTTATGAATTTATGATATTTATTCATATGAGATAATCTTGACTTTCAAACTTTAAATATGATACATATCTCTAATCTAGACGTGCACTTGACGAAATGGAGGGAAGGAGTAATGGAGGAAAACCAAATCCATATTACATACTACACGTAGTAAGGAGTTAGGGATCAGTTTTTTTACCAAATAACAAAAATCTCATGTTAATCCCATTTAGCTAAAGATTAGCGATGAATTATATAAAAATAAAAATTCAATTAGCTAGGCGATCTTTAACAGCATATTAGTAAGGAATCGCAATAAATTTCTTAGTGATTAATTCCATAATTTCTAGTGCCGGCAGTACTAGAAAATTATACGATAGAAGAGTTTTATACGTATCTAATCCTTTTTGGTGTGACCAGACATGTGATGCCCCCTTTTGGTGCACAAATAAGGAATTTCCAAAGTGAAAGTGAGAGAATATTTTAGAAATATCAAAATTAAAGATGGAACAAAACAAATAAAATTCAAACCTTATCATGATGAACTAGTAGACAATGTACGTGTCTGTTCTTCATACCCTGAAGTCCATTTCATGTCCTATTAAAGAATAAAGTTCCCTTGACTCGGGAGGCAGTCTATATTTAATGTAACCAAATCAAAGAAATTAATTGCTTTTTATTTTATATAAATACGTGTTGTAATATGTGATTGAGAGCTAAAAAGAGCTTTGAATGTCAGCCTCAGGAATATTAAATGGATTCCCTCTCCTTAATTATTGATTATTTTTTTTGATAAAGAAATTGTTTTGAATTTCATATTTGGAGCGTTCCCTAACGTTAGGTAGTCTTTGTTTAGACTTGGACTTTAGAAAAATAGGTGCAATTAATATCTTATTATATGAAGATGAAATTGAAAGACAAAAGCAGGTTGGTTTTTCGTTATATTCCGAGAATCGGCCCAATAGTTAATAATGCCTCTAAAGACAATGACTTGTTAAGAATAATTGAATATATGCAGGTTCTTTATTAATTTTATTGTGGGAAAGGGAAAGAATCATAAACTTACCCCCCCCCCCCAAACCCCTTTCCTATAATTTACAATAATTTATAAAGCTTTATTAGTTAAATAAAAAAATTAAATTTTAAATCTGTACTATATAACAATAAGAAGTTGACTTAAAATCATATACTCGGTATATATATATATATCGAAAGAGTTAAAAGAGTTTTATTGCATATATATTAATATATAGATTAATAATATTTTTAAGAGTGCAGTGATATGCGTATTTATTACATTGTTGTAATTATTACAAAAACATTTAATCGAGATATGATTTAAGTTAAATTTGTATTTCTGTAATTACCATGATCAACATATATATGATGGTTTGAACGTGCCAAATTATTGAAGAGTAGAGAAGGGAAACTACTAACACATTCATAATTTAGAAGTCTTTGACCTGATCATGAGTCCTCCCATTACAGGTTCATAGGTGCACAAATTTGTAAAATTCATGACAATATATAAAGTAATTCAGACTCTATAAAGGAGCTGTCATAATTTAATTTAATTTAATCATAAATAATTACCATCATAGGAAGAGTACTAATTACTAAGTCCTTCCATTAAAGCAGACAGTAAATCCACTTTAAAAAAAACAAGGACGCAATAATGATGAGTGGGATAAGGGTTTACGCACAAGCCCTAAACATTATTATGTTTTCGTTTAGTTTTTACCTACTGTAGTGCAGTGAGATTTTATCATGCATCCACAGTTGCGCACACCATATAATATAGATAAGGTCAAAAGAGTAAAAATAAAAAGAATATAAATATAATATGTTGTTTTTAATTATAGAAGATAGCAAAAATCAAGTTGACTACTAATAAATGGAGATGAGGGCACTTTCAAAAACGTCATTCATTTCTCTATCTCCACTATGTTATTTGTGGTCCAAACAACAGACTTAGTGATATTTCTGCACTTGCTAGTAATATCAGCACTCAACACCATTTTTAGTGTGTTTATGTTATATATATATATATATACTAATAGTTCCTTAAGCAAATGCGGATTTATAATTAAAGTTTATGGATTTAACTTTTAAAATTATAAATACTAAATCATGTGAATTTTTACAATTATTAATCATATGATCCGTTAAATTCAAAACTAAATAATAACATCCACTCCTTAGTATTATAACTAGTAACAATTAATCTGATGAAAAACAAATGATGACCTAAGCACATATAAAGTACTTTGCTCCTTCGTAGAATTAACACTGAATAAATATAATTGCCAGGGAGTTGGGAATCCATCACTCGCTTAGATTTACCTAGAATATTAGTATTTCTTTTTAATTGGTTATCATCTATCATGTTTTTTAAAATTAAAAATAATTTAAACTTTAAATTCTTTATATTACCTTTATTAAAATGAGTAAGATTCACACTAATTTCTAAGATCACAAATTAAATTTTAAAATGTTATTCTATCCTAAATTTGATATATAATTAACCACCTTTTCAAATTATTGGCTCCTCGCACGCTCAGCTCAAACCATATATGAAACGTAGGCACACTGTGTTTTGTTCCTTCGTGACTAAGCTGAATTGTTGGGTCCCAAGTGCTTATGTCACAAAAAAAATAATCTATTTTTAAAAGCCAACTAAATGGACCCCACGCACTAGTGACACCTGACTCAAAAGTTTAAGCAAATTACAAAAATATCCCTGGTGGAACACACCCGTTTGCCAATAAATACTACACTCCTGACCTTACTACTTCCCTTTTCTCCTCCTAACTACCCACCCCCCTTTAGAAGCGATTTTCCGGCCATGTTGTCTACTTTCCCGGCCACTACTCTGTCCGCCGACGGACTTTTTTCCAATTTATTTCCGGCATTTGATGGAGGATTCACTCCTTGGGAATGTATCGAACCGGCTTTTCTATTTTCACAACAAGTGGAATCGGTTGTTTCACCCAAGGAATCCCCACCACCTGAACCGGTTATTTCAAACTCCGATTCAGGTTCTGATGACTCCAAACCTAATTCTGTTCACTCTAGTTCCGGTTCGGATGACCCGAACCGGAATACTAACAATAATAACAAGTCGAACCGGTGTCCTGACGAGAGAAAGCGGCAGCGCACGACATCGAACCGTGACATGGATGAGAGGAAGCGTCGACGTATGGTATCGAACCGGGAATCAGCAAGGCGGTCCCGCATGCGAAAGCAAAAGCATCTGGAAAACCTGCGGAACCAAGCGAACCGGCTTAAAGTAGGGAACCGGGAAATAATGAACCGTTTACGGTTAATCACTCACCAGTGCCAAGTGGTCCAGTGTGAGAACGAGCGGCTGAGGACCGAATCGGCTATTCTTCGGCAAAGACTTGAGGGTATACGTCAAATATTGATCAACCGGCAATTTAATTCTTATTCTGCATGGGCATGCAATAATATGGAACAAAGACCTCATTAATTAATCACTTGGAACTATAATAAATCATCATTAAACGTGCTTCTTCCTCTAATCATAACTATCTTATTATGAGATGAACTGAAATGAAGTCACAAGAGAAATTTCTCTCTCTCTCTATCTCTATTTCTTGTAAATTAAAAGGTGCGTATAATTGTGGTAAAGAGATGTAGTAATATTATGTAGCTACTAGCTAGGAGTTTTGAGGTTGGGACCAAATGGTGGTTTTATTTTAAGCAAAACCAGGCTATCGTTATGGTGTAAATGACTCAATCGTGCTATGTTTGGTTTATTAGTTAAATAAATGTATCAAACTATTTTCTTTTTGCCTTTCTACCGTTCAGTAAGTACCATAATTGTTTTTTCATGACTTTTCAATATCTGAATGGCGGACCCCGTAAGTAACATTTGTCGTTATTAATGGTCATTAAGAGTATTAATTATCTCCGTGATTTGATTATTAGACTTAATCAGGAATAATGCTGATTAATTAAGTGGCGTCTCACAAGAGGGAACCGCGCTTAAAGAGAATTTCTTTATTTATTAGCGAGGTTAATACTCTAACTGATTGTTGATGGTTCACTTTACCATCTAATTTAATCTATGTTCACATCTATCTACACGCATGCAGGAATATCAACAAATAAATAAGGAGAGAATATATATTTGTGTCTCGACAAAAATAAATTATTAACCAAAAGACGGGGAATATGTTGCTTTCAATATATGATGTATATTTATGCTCTTTTCCTTTACTAAACTTTGGGGGGTATTTGGATCGAGTACGAAAGCAGATGGAAGCTTTATATTATAGTAATAATAAAGATATACAGATGACGACATGACGTCGTTATGTACCTGTATAGTTATAACTTCATGATTTTGGATGTTAACATAATTAACGGATTAAGATAAATTCTAAACATCTTGCTATTTAGAATCATAATTTTGCATATAAATTACTTTGTAAGCATATTTAATATCAAGCAAATATAGGTGAATTACACGTGCCTTTCTAGATATGGCGCCATAAGAAAAAATTGCTTCAATTCTTCAGTCATGACAAAATGTTCTCTTCTCCTTTCATTCAACTTTTTCTCACACTCTAGATGGAAATGATAATACCAATATTATGCTTTCGCTTAAGATAAATTAGGGTCAATTATCTAAATCCTCATTGACAATATTTCTAACTTCATTAATGATATTTCTTCGTTTAATCACAACTCGTGTAAAGGATCCCATGATTCAACAAGTTTTACATAATCATTCTACAGAAACTAGTGACAAAATCACCTTATGCTAAAGGGTGACACCCCTTTACTAGAGAGTACAATGGTTGGCTTATGTTTTTATCATATATATTGTAAATAAATTTTTTGGCTTCATCATTGAGCGCAACCCTCATCTTTTATTTTGGATTGGCAATGCGAGCAAACTCATTCATGTTGTTTCTCGTTCAAGACACTTAACTGTTATTTCTTTAATTAAAAAAAACCTCTAGATTATTAACTGTAGTCCAACAAAAAATATCTCCTGGACCACACATCTTACATGTTTTTTTTTGCTTTTAAGCATTTGACCCATGAAGTTTTGATCTGAATTGAAACCTAATCCATTAAACCCATAACTAATGTCATTCCCATTTTCATTTTCCCTTTCACCAAAAGTAGTGTGGATCTATTTATACTAATAAACACAATTTATTTTTCTAGTGCGCAAGTTGTGTGAATATTTTACGTCAGGTGCCACGGATATTCCCCACGTAAATTTTTAAAAATTATAAACCACCATGGATAAAGAATTAAAGCTATTAAAGAAAAGTTTGTTTGAACAAGTAAAACTTGTTTCTTTTTCTTCATTTATTTTTCTGTTTCCTTTTTCTTTTGAAAAGGTGAATGATTTGAAAAGCATCCCCGTTAAAACATAAATACTATTAGTAGTTATGTTTGTCTTTTATATTGGTACTTCCACTTTATAATTTTTTTGTCGACCCTTAGATCAATATATCGGATTTCATATTGATCAATTTGCAAGGTTGATATTTATATTCAGGGTATATATAAATGATGTATCCTAGTATGTATATTTTTAACATCCTTATGTCATAATTATGCTAATATAGCTATAGTTTGAAGAAATTACTTTATAACTATATTTACGTGACCATGTTTAGAATATGTATAATTCGCTCTTAATTGAATAAATTCAAAATTTATATATGCTTACTCTAGCTTGTATATAATTAACTATCATGTTGATTCATTTGGTCTGTATAAGTTCTGAAAAATTCCTAAATGTATAAAATACAAAATTTGCATATACTTACCATGTTTATATATTAACAAGTGAATTATATAAATAGGAATATTCATAGCAAAAGAAATTATAGCTATGAAAAGTAATTAGGCAAACTGTAGCTAAGAAGACTTATTAAATTTAATCTCTTTGCTATTTATGAAATTCCATAAAATTAGAATTGACTAACTTACATTTACCTAAACTACTGCTTTTGTCACAATTAAATGGCTGTAAATTTGTTCTGGTCAACCAAAATAATTGCAAAATATTACTAAGTGTAAATAATAAATTCCCCGCTGATGAAAATACGGACATATTTCTAGAACACCTTACTAGTTTTTCCTACTAGTTTAGTTGCCACCAAATTCTTTTTTATTTTTTTAGTTAACATCCTTCTGTTAATTCACTCTTGGTGGGGTAAGATTATTAGTATAGTAAACTAATTATTGTCGAAATCAATTGATGCAAATAGAATAGACAGGTGAACAACCAAAGATCGTGATATTGAGAAGTTCAATTACATTATTTCGAATACTATGTTGTCAAAGATTTTAGGGTGGTCTTCTCTATTTAATTTAATTAATTTAAAGTAACTGGTAGGTCACTTCCTCAAAAAGAAAAAAATGTAAGAGTACCAATTAAGGGTTTCTAAGCGTGCATATCTTTTTTTAATAAAAAGAACGTGTTTTCTTCCTTTCTTCACCTCTAAGTTAATTAAGATGAGAGAAAGGCACAAGTATTTGTAATTCATACTTACTATTTTTCATGGTTAGCTTTATTTTTCCAACCAGAGAGGAGTCACATCATATTAATATTTTGAGAAGTACGTAGATAAGTCTGGCATGCAATTTTCCACTCAAGAATATTGAGTTTGCAAGTGGAAGTAGTTATCAAATTTGGGAAGATATTAGTTTATGAAGAACGCTATTTAGATTAGATTTGAGTAACTAATCATCCATATAAAACGTGCACACAAGAGAGAACCTAATAATATCCGCGTATATGCTGAAAATAACTTCCATAAAGTACTCTTAATTATACTTCGTTTTGTAATATTACCTTCTTTTGTAAATTGAAATATTCTTTACTTTTGTTTTTGTTTTTTAAACAAGATTGGGTTGATATAATCATGTTCTTTAATATTCCAAAATTATCCTTAAACATTTTGAATGATTGGATGTGATAACAACATTTCTACCTTCATATGGTTGGAATAAGGCTGCGAACCCACCACCCTCCTCAAGCTCTACTTATAGGATTACGTACCACCTTTGCAAAACCAAGGGTTTGTTAGAAATTAATGCTCATCTTTATATGTAGCTGGTAGTGCTGGTTATAGATTTATAAGGAAACAGAGTATCAAAAGCTAGGGCTCCACTTGTTCTTCTTTTCCCTTATTCAGCAGGAAAAATGAAAACAAAAAAAATCAGAGGGAAGAATTGTATTGTACCGTTGCTAAGAGGGCTATGATCCAAGCTATATCCACCAGGCCCCAGGGATGATCATATTTCATAAAGCAGAATCAGTGAGAATACTGTAAGAGTCCTTTGGGAAAATGATAAAATAAGGATAAGGAGCCAAAGGACTTACTGTGCCTTGCACTTTTGTCGATAGTTGGTAGGAACTAGGAAATGCCTGCAATATGTCACTATTTTCTCCCAACTAAACTAATCTCTGCATTATTGCATTTGCTGTGAATTTTTTTTTAAAAAAAGAACATCAGTCCAATTGAGAACCAAGAGCTAAATGGCTCCACGTCGTCAACTTTACAAACCTACAGCACAAACATTAATTCGGAAATGATTATAAGCCGATCCTCCTGTTATCAAGTATTTCAATGTAAAGCTTGAAAGCATAATGATTTCACACAGATTACAAGTTTTTCCCAATATTTGGGGGGAAATGAAGAAGGTGTTGAACCAAGACGTACATTCATACAGGAACATTTAGCCAAAAACCACAATGATTGAACACTTACTTCCAGAGAGCGGTCATAATTAAGCTGAAACTACAAATCTGTACCTATAAACACTAGAGAAAATTGCAGCATAAGATCACCTGCATACAAATATAAATCATGAGCTTTTAGTTTCTAACTCCAGAACCTTATATAACCACCAGATTGTCATAGAAAGGAAAGGAAGATGGAGAATCAACTTTTAAATGGCTTTGATTTTTTTTGCCACATCTAATGCACTATGGTTTGGTGTCAGCATAACATATGCTTTCTTCGTCCCGTCAGGCATGATTGATGTATTTACTTTCTTCAATTCAATCTTAAACAGTTTCTTTACAGCATCCCTTATGCTCTTCTTGTCAGCATCTTTGTGAACAACAAAAACCAAAGTATTATGACGTAATATATTCCCCATAGTAGACTCAGTTTTCAGAGGATATTGGATGACCTGGTAACATTCAAGTTTGTTCCTCTGTGACACACTATTGTTGAGACGCTTGGGATTTCTCTCCACTTTCAACATCTTCTTCCGTTCAGATGAGACTGAATTTTGGATATCTAATACAAGCCTATTGGTTGTTTCATCCGATTTCACTGTAATGGCATATGCTACCCTTTGTTTCTTGGCATCTCCCTCTTTGCGACCGTCAACTTCACAAAATACAGGACACAGAAACTGAGAACCTCTAGCACTGAAGCTTGTCAACATTTCCTGATATAAAAACAGGATCAGAAAACCAATTTTCCTTATAATGCAACTGATGCTGGAAATTAAACCTGTTTTCTAGTCCTTGAAAGTGATGCTGCCAACATTAATATGAGGGATTGTATAACATAGATCGAAGGCCATTTCCATCAGCAAAACCTATTTGTAGGAACATAATATTCCATCTGCAGTTTGCCTTTATTTGTTACCTAAGTTAAAAAAAGAGGGAAGGGCCACACAAATCATGAGAGAAATCTCAATAACCTTCAAGCACCTAGCCACATTTCCTTATAGACGACTATGCATGTTTAGAATTCGCAAACACTCAATTTGAAAAGCCTTGAAGTATCTTATTCATGTAATGCAACAACAGGAGTAAACTAAGGAGAATTAAAAAATAAATAAATTAAGGATATATGCTAATCGACATCTAATTTAACAATGTACACTAGATGATCAAACTATGATAGTGTGAAGACCTCTAAATAAACTTTATGAGAACCACATTTTAGATCCACCAGCTCCACCCAAACCAAAATATATAAAAGAAGTGGGACATAAGCCTACATCTGAGGATAAGCCTTTTTTGAATTTCAGAAATCTATCAACAAAAAATCATACTCCATCCGTCACAACGTAGATGACACTTTCTCTGTTATGGGACGTCTCAAAATGTTTAAAACCATTCAATTAAAAATATTAATCTACACAACTGTCAGAACATTCAATTAAAAGTAGTGTTTTTTCCCATAAAATTAACTTTTCAACCATTATCTAAATATAATTTTTTTACGAAGACTAATATATTATAGAAGTCAAGTTATCATCTTCAACATTTTGTCAAGTCCAACACTATCATATAAACGAAACAAAGGGAGTAAAAAAACTCCAATAAACACTTTTTTAACAGAAATTCACATAGGAGTACTGAAAACTTCAATAAACATTATTACAACAGAAGTTCGCATTTGAAAAAAGAAAAATTAGGACATCATTCACAGTATGCACTTCACAGTGACTCAGTACTATGTTAATTAGGACTTCGGCATAATGCAAACTCCGTTACCAAACATCTAAGCAAAATGTCTGCCCAAACAACACATTATCTTGGGATAGCAAGTATTCCACATAGAAATACATGTCAAAAATATATCATAATCCCCGATATAATAATCATGCCATTTTGGATAATATTGGGTATAATCCCACTTGTAAGGTCAATAACGCACAGAAGCAGATGTCCTTTAAACAATCAATTGTCAAAGCAAGCATTTTAAACCTCAAAATTGTAAATTTTGCTTTCTCCTGATATAAACAGGAGATAGAAGTTAATTGTGATAGCTACTCTTCTCATCCTTTCTCAATTTCAAATCACTTTCTAAACTTGACTCATACTATAGGATATATGTATTGTTGCTCTGATGATTTAGGAAAGGATGAGAATGTCAATAATTAGCGAAAGGAAAAGCACGTTGAGGGGAAAAGGGACATCTCTAGGTGATCATCCAAAAAGGAAGAAAAGAATTGTCCAAGGCATGCAGCAGACTCATTTTTTGCCGAATAACAAAACTTTGATCTTCCCTTTTGACAAAAGTGCTGGGTCCAAACACATTTTTTATGATACTATCAAAAGACCAGGTCAATAATTTTGAAGATTCGTATAGTGAGCACCATGGCAAATTGAGAGCATAGCTAAATTCAACACAGAGAACACATCAAAAACAGAGGAGATTACAATGAAAGATAGATAGTTTTTTGAGCTCAATATAATTGACCACATGAATAGAAATCTTAAGATCATGGAAAAAGAGTTGCTGAATGATACCCAATTCTTTAAGCATTTCATCTAGCACTTCTCTTATTTCAAGACTTTTCTCTTCGGGACAAACATAAGATATTTGAGTTGAGCAAGAATAACCGTAAATTGTTTCCTATTGGAAGAAGGAAAAGAATAAATGAACAAATGAACTTTAACTTATGACATATTATGGTTTATGCAATGATGATTACCAGTTATTTTACCATTCTCGATATTTGAAGGTTATATCATGTTCCTTTTTATTAGTTATTTTAACAATAAGAACGCGATGATTCTCTTTTATCTCTGGAAACTAAGTCATAAAGACTGAGTGCTCTATGGCCCCAACCGGAACAACTCTTTACTTCTAGGTAATCAATGTCTAGTCAACCTTGTACCTCCAACATTTGGTAAACTTGTCAAAATCCTACTAGCTATTTGCCATAAAATAAAGAGCAATGCAATATTCCATGTTAAATCGCTAGGGCGTACGTCATTGGAATAACATTAGTCTCAAGGGAGATCCTAAATCCAAGCAATATGCATTATATTATGATTGACGAAAGCACTAATGTTGAGCAAAATGTAAAGCCAGGCTTTGAGCTATCTCTTACATCGCAGATAACGTAATTGTTGTTTCAACCTTGAGTATTCCCACTTCAAAATTGAGTTTACAAGCAGTGATTCAACAATTAGAAGAAGATAACGATACAATATAGCCATAGCTGATTAAACATCATCCAAATAAACATCTAGAAATTAGACATAACCGGTAGTGTAAAATATAACATGTATAAATGTCTGATTGTAATTGGAAGGGAAAAAACTCACATCGCTGGTCTGATGGAAATTGCCGAGAAAAGAACAGAGGTTTACAGAAGAAGACGACTTATTAAAGGAAACAAAAGCCAAAGAAAACGTAGCCCTGGTGATTGATGCTGAGTAACTGAATATTTGATCCTTACGCCGGCTGGAACAAACAATAGCCGCCGGAGTGGCTATTGCAGTAACCATTAGACTTGAGCGGCGCCACCAACTATAGGGCAACAAGGAAATCCAGAATAGTTTAAAAAAAAATTAGGGTTTTGGAGAGGAGAAATAGCGAAGGAAACAGGCCATCTCGTTGATGCAAGCCGAACATTTCACGAGGCACTCCACGAGAGAGAGGGTGATTCGCAAATATTGTGCTTTAAATTTTATTGCATTTTGGTCCCTGTATTTATGTGTTACTACTAATGGTTTTTGATTTTCTAAAATAATAATAAAATAGAGAAAGAAATGATTTCCTCTCATAAAATTCCTCTTAGCTTAGTTAGGTTGTTGTATTAATGCAGCGAAAAAAAATAAAACACTGGATGTCGATTACACATATATACCTTAATGTAAAATAAATAATGCAGCGAAATGGACATAACGACTACAGCATAATTCTATCATAAATCTAATTACATGCATATATAGCTGAAATTATAAGATGACAACATGTAATTTAGGATACAATATAATATAGTTTTGATAAAGAAATTAATTGTCGTCCACGGTACTCAGAGCTCTGTATCTCCCTCTAGATCTAGGACCAGGGATAGGAGGAAGATTTGATATTTTCACAAAGTTACCAACTTTCACTTCATCTAAAGAGTGCTTGCACGAAAAGATCATACAGAAATAGCTGCTCTTCTTTGATCCCTTAGACGATCCATTATTATTATTATTATCAATACAAGGCCTTTTGCTGTTTCCGAGAGTAGTACTTTTTGAGCACTCAATTAACGCTGTAATAAAGGGGTCATCACGTAGCGAAGAGCTTTTCTTAATTATTGCAGGCCGAAAGTCTGCACACGGAGGAGGAGGCGGAATCTTTTCGCCGTTGAAATGATAATTTGAGGAAGAGAAATTTTGGTGGCGCATGAAATATTTAGATACGCCAGGTGAATCTTCCCATGAAAATGCTATACTACTATTTCTTCGTGTATCAACTATTCGAGGACTCATTTTTTCTGTGTGTTTGGCACTAACTGATCATCTTTGCTTTTAATTTTAGCATTCATTTGTTCATTTATATTCAGCAGTATAGCTTAACTATTACACTAAGATCGAGTTCCTTGTCACGGCCAGCAATTGAAACGACATCAAGAGAAGAAAAAAAAGACTATTTTGCTTGCAGACGAATTTAAGAGGTTAATTTGTAGCCTTACTTCCCTTTGTTATTTGCTTCACTTTGACTTAATACCCCTTATTATCAAGAAAGGAGTCTTAAATTAAACTCTCCTCCCTCCCAACTTATATGACATAGTTAGAATATTGAGAGTCGATTAAGATATTTTTTTCAAAATACTTTTATACATCTTTTACTAGTTATTTTAATTAATTGTTATTGTAATTTATAGTGCTCTTTAAGTTTTCGAATACATAAATTTTATTTTAAAAAATTTAAAGTTTCTATATTTTAATTCATGGTCAAAAATTTGAAATAATGAGAAAATGATTTTTTTGGTCAAATGTAGTTGTGCAGTGCACAGTACTCCATCTTTTAAAAAGAATGGTTTTGTTTAAAAGAAAATGATTCATTTTCATTTTATCTATATTTTAACTTCAATTTTTTAACATGATATGTTTAAGGTTATAAGATTACAGTGCATTTTGGTATATTTGTGATTTGATATAAATTTAATTTAGAACCACAAGATTAAAAAAAAATAATTTAAACTTCGTTCCAAATCAAACTAACACATTCTTTTTAAAACAGAGGAAGTAGTATTTTTTTTTGACATGGACCATCGCTATATCGTTCAATAATTACTTGTTGACAACATGATCTGCATCCAAAGAAACAGATTAAGGTAAAATGTCACCATCTTTTTTTTGTTTCTCTGATATGTATGATCACTTTTGATCAAGACATCTTTAGGTGAGATGGATGATGTTCTTCATTCAAATGTTCTTGTAATAATAGTTACTGTACTTTAAACTACTCTTATGGTCTAAAAACAGAAAGAGTACTTCGAACAAGTTCTCAAAACATATCAACTTAATTTTCAGTAAAAATCTAACATAATACTATGAACAGAAGTATTTACTCCCTCTATTTGTTTGAATTAGAATATGTAGTTTTTGAACTTTCAAAAATCAAATTAATATATTCGAAAACTATATATAAAAATACTATGAATCAAAAGAGTTCATTTGTGATCAAGCTCTTTTAAGAAAAAAACAGAGAGCATATTTTGAAGCATATCAAAAGAAAACTGTGATATGTACAAACCTCTTTGACTCTCCGACTGATAAATCCGTCAAATAAATTGGAAGGGTTACAATTTGTTGTATCAAAACCATTTAAGAATGTGTGGAGAGTAATGGAATAAAAAATTATCTGATGCTTGAACGAAAAACGTGATGTAAAATGCGAGAGAGGGACTACTGGATGTTTGTTATTTCAATCAAATATCCTTACATTTTTTTCTTTTTGTTTAAGCATTTGATACCAAAAAAAAGAAAAAAGTTAGCTCAATTAATTTAAATTTGTATGTGAAAGGTTCATTAAAAATAAAAGTCAATTTTTTCATACCAAGAGCTTTAACTCGAGATCTTTATTAAATGATAATGAATTAAAAATAAATTGTTGATTTATGATTAATCTCTTTTGAAAAAAACAACAGAGAGCATATTTTACCTTCTTAATTGACATCATCTAGCTAGTTAATTTAATTAGAGAATCTTTAGTTCTTTAGAGTTGAGGCTTCACTAGAGTTGGTGAATTGTTTGTTTTTTATCAGCTAGCATTATAACTACTTTTGTGATTTTCCTAAAGATAAGGTTTGGTAACAACTACTCCAAATCATTATATAGAAATAAAAACATGTATGTGAAAAGACGATGGTTAAACTGACAATCGTACGTTAAATTGCGCCATAAGCAAGCTGGTTGGTTGGAGGTACCAATTAGTCGAAGATATAAACTTGGTCCATAAAATGAGTTTTGGTACCACCATGAAACAAAATATCCTGCATGCCGCTTTTTAATCAATGAAGAGCTTTATGACATAGTGTTGATCTTGTCAGGTGAATCTAAAATTTTAAATTTATAAATTTCTATATTAAAAAGTAAAGTAATTGTAGTATTCTGAATAAATAATTGGAAAAATTATGCGGATAAGAAAACTTATACTATTAAATTACTCATCATAATTATAGTTTGTTATAATAATCACTCGCGACTAACATTATACATTAATTACGTGGGGTGACTTCGAGTTTGTATAATTGGTCATGTTTGTATATGTATAATTTGCCAGGATATACAAATAAATATGTATAATATACAATTTTTTAGCCTATATACGTATAAAATTCACCTCTCTCCCACTCTCTGCCCTCTCTCGCTCGCCTCTCTCCTCCCTCTCTCAATTTCGCTCGCCTCTCTCCTCCTCCCAATCTCGCTTGCCATTTATACAAATGTATATGTATAATATACAGTTATATACAATTATATACATATACAATTCATCTCTCTCCACTCTCTGCCCTATCTCGCTCGCCTCTCTCCTCCCTCTCCCAATCTCTCTTGCCATATATACAATTACATATGTATAATATACAATTATCTAACCTATATATATATATATATATATATATATATAAAATTCACCTTTCTCCCACTCTCTCTCCTCTCACCTCTCTCTCCCAGTCTCGCTCGCCTCTCTCCTCCAAATAACATGTAGCTACAATTGTAATTATCAAACTATAGCTATAGAGAGTAATTAATTTTTTTCTAAGCTATATGTGAAAGTTTTCCTAAATAATTTATACATTCGGTGAATTTCTTAATATAAATCATGAACGCCACAAAGGCTTTTTCCTCAAGAATTTATAGCGGAAAATATGGACAAATTAATGAGAAGACTTTTCACTGTCAATGATCAAAATCAATGGCGAATTCAAAAAATTCGTTCAGGGGATCTTTGTATTTTTTTGAATTTAAAAATCACATTTTTAGCATGTTTTTTAAAATTAAAAAAAGAAACTAAAAACTAGAAAAAAACAGAATCGAAACACAAAAAAAATAAAAAAGAGAAAAAAATAAGCGCTATCTTGGAAATTCAAATTGGTGACGTAAAGCTAAATTTCGAAAGGAGTTGTCATTGGGTTATCAATTTTTGTTATAAGGGGGCTCAAAATATATATATATATATATATATATATATATATATATCTAAAGAAATACAAAAAAATTACCTAATATATATTGTGTAATTTATACCGAGAAAATTTAGATGAACCTTGAATCCACGGTTCGGCCCGATCAAAACTTAGATTAATTGTGGTTTGCACATTATATTGGAGGAGATGCATGGAGTATCTGCAGCGCCAAAATTAAACTTTTTAAATTATCCGTACGACAAGTTAGTAATTTGCACCCTCAATATCTACATGCTAAAATGCTTATACTATGATTTATCATTAATTAGTGTTATTTAATTATATATCATAATATTAAATAAATTCTATATAACTAATGTATTTATTAGTTAATACCCTAATAAAAAGTGTCTTAATAAAGTATTAGTAATACATAAATTAAGGTATGTATTATTTTTGTAATGTATCCTACCAAATGGCCGCTTCATCCTCTTTGTTTTGGATATAATAATATTTCAATACTTGTAAGTAGAATTTTTATTTTTATTTATCAAAATAAAAATAATCTATAGAGGATTGTAAGAATATGTCAATGTAGTGAGATTTTTTCGATTTTTCTTTCCAAGCAAAATCTATATACAAACAAACATAAAGATACTCAATTATTTCGAACTTCAATTTAATACTGTCGAGTCTTTTCCCTTTTCAGCCAAATATTGCCCATATACGAAGTAAAGAGACAAAGGGTAACCAAAGAAAAAAAAAAGAAACAAAGGGCATACATAGTGTATTAATCATAGGAGTAGGTCTAAAATGATTCTTTAATTTGGAAAAAGGTTAAATTTTTTCTTAAATTATGTGAAATAGATTATTTATATCATTCATTATATTTTGGAATAAAAAATACCCCGCTGTTATCCTAGGAGACCACAAATACCCTCAAGAGTTAACACCCCAATTTTTTAGTGACGTGGCAAGCCACGTGGAGCATTGACAACTAAGATTCACTACAAAAGAGCTTGACCTTTGTCGCCACAAAATCCCAAAATATTGCCACTAAAGGTTATGAGTGATTTTTAGTAGCAACTAAGGCTTCAACAACCATTCGCTAGTAAAATCTATTTTTTCAATAGAAAAAATATAATAATTAATTTTCAATTGCAATCTAATTTTCTAAAATAAACAACTTGCAATATAAATATTATTACGAAAACCATCAAATTTACTTTTCGATTTTAAATCTCCTACTATATAATGCATCATTGTACATTTTATACATTTACATATAACATAAAAATAAAACATACAATGTCTTCAAACTCTTAATCGATATTATCTTTTATTTTTAAAAATAATGAAAAAAACACAAAATTTAAAATTTAATGTTGAAAAGTTTTAGTGACGATTTTCTGGGCTTATGTGGCGACTGTTGTCGCTGCTAAAGGTCTAATTTTATTGTAGTGAATCCTGGTTGGCAAAGGATTAGTCCCATATGGCTTGCCACGTCAATAAAAATTTTAGGTGTTAACTCTTGATGGTATTTTTAGTCTTTTAGGATAACAACGACGACATTTTTTATCTCAAACACATAATGAAGGGTATAAATAATTTATTTCACATAGTTCAGAGACAATTTTAACCATTTTCCCTTCTTTAATTATATTTTTGTTATAATTTTTTAAAATTTTTAAAACTTACCAACTTGATTATTTAACTATTGTACTTTTATAGATTAATCTTTTAAATATATAAAAACTTATCAAGGTTGGTTTTGTCCATATTTTTTTACAAATATTTTGGTTGTATATGAACAGAACTCTTCATGAAATTAAAATATAATCCATTCCTAAGTTCTTTCTCTATTCCCGCTACTTTTTTTTCAAATTACTTTTATAAAAATATTAATAACATCAACTATTCGATATACTAACGAGGAAATAATATATAAGTCTCAATTTTATTCAATAGCGAAAAAAATGAAACATATAATTGTTACTAATGACATGAATATGATGTATACCCTTCTTTGGCAGTTAATGACTCCTAATCAATGCAATATTTTTAAATTTTATTATTCATACAAAAGAAAATAAAAGATTTAATCTTATTACTCAAATTTTTCTACGTAAAATAGAATGATAGAAATAATAAAATCAATCTAGTTTTTTTAAAAAAAAAAACTAAAAATGAGTTACAAATCTACAATTTTATAAATTACAACGGCTAAAAAAATTAAAAAAATTTATGTCAATAAAGTCATTTTTTTTTAATTCAACAAATAATATTTTTTTCTTTTTATAATAAAGTTTAACATATTCAAGTTATTAGTATCAATAATATGCTTCATTTTATCGTTTATCGAATAAAATTTTGATTCATTTTTTCTTCGCCGTAAATTTTGTTTTGAATCGTTTAGAGAAAAACAACATAACTGAAAAAATGAATTAAGGATTTAACTTTTGAGACATCAATTCTATTAATACAAACCTAAGTAATTTGTATAAAAATGGACAAAGAACGAATTGATGAATTTTTAAAATACTTGAAGGACTGAAGTTGATAAATATAAAGTTAAGAAACTAAAACTATAAATGTATATGTTAAAGAACTAAAATCTGATTTTGAATAAATTAAAGGGAAAAGGTTCAAATATGCCATTGAACTTTCAGAAAAAACTCATTTATGTCATCAGTTAAAAGTTCGGTTCATTTATGCCATTACTGTTAAAGAAAAGGCTCATACATGCCATTATCTTTTAACAATGATTTTGCAAAATCATTTTTGACATGTAACCAATTATGATCGGCCACATGATCAATTCTTTTTATTAATTTTTTTAAAAAATAATTAATACAATTTTTATTTAAAAATTTGATAACATGACCAATTATAATTCGGCCACGCATCAATTTTTTTTTAATTCAATTCATTTTAGAATTATGATTTTTTTATTTAAAAAATTGAAGACATGTCCAAATTACAATTGGTCACATGTCAAAAATGACTTTGCAAAATCACTTTTTAAAAAATAATGGCATGAATGAGTTTTTTCTTAAACGGCAAATTTTAAACGGATGGCATAAATGGACATTTTCTAAATGTTCGATGACATATTTGAACCTTTTCCCTAAATTAAATAACTAAAAACCACAAAATAAAGTTAAGGGGCTATTTAGGCTTATCCTTATAGTTGAGGCACTATTTTTGATAGTTTCTCACGAAGTAGACCAAGTTTACAACTTTGTATCTGGTCCAAAGTATTGGCGTTGTAATTAAGCCCAAGTAATAAAATCCTATGTCATGTTGAAGCCCAAACACAGTCCACCTTCTTAGATTTGAACGCTAGGGTTTTCTCTGTGTATAAAGTGTTCTTCTATTTCAGATGGTAGTTTGAGGCGGTGAAGACAAAAATGCATTCCTGAGATGATTGTAATGCAATAATTTTCATCAATTTGATGACTACTGTGCGTGTCGTCTGAGCCTATCTTCTTTGTTTTCATATAATTTTTGTTAGTATTTGTTTTTTGAAGAGGCAATGAAGAAATCAATCATTTCTCGATGCTGATATGTAACTATATCAAAGTTATATACTTTTTTGATGACCTATTTGTGCGTGTCTGAGCCTTTGTTTGCTTTAGTTTTCATCAATTTTGCTTTTTGCCATAACTGATCTATGGTAGGAAGGAGAGTAATATCATAGTAAAAACAATGAATTTCCCTTTGGTTTTGTTTTGAATGTTGTTAACAATGGCTTCACAAAAAGAGTCTGCAGCAGGTGCCGGTTAATGGTAACCCGTCTGCCGCATGAAGCCTAAATGTATCCAAGATGAAGATCCATTAGAGTTTGTTGTACTTTGTTGACACAATATCTTGGATATATTTATACATAATTCTTCTTTTAAGGGCATATCTCAGACAACGGGTATTTTCTTCTTATTTGAATGAGAAAATACCTTTTGCACGGTGCCTATATAATGCTACTTATCACGATTGGAGGATGTTCTTGTTTCTCTCCAGCATTCCTTCAAATTAACAGTAGCCAAATTATATGATGCAGTGATGAGATAGCTAACACGTAAGGAGATCTATTTTAAGCTTTGGATCTTCGATGAAATTTTCTTGTTACGCTTGGCTTCTGAGCTTTATTTCTTAATAACAAAACCTGATGAAAAAAAGCAGGGACCTAGCCTTTTTTTGTGAATGGGTCTCTCGTAAACTTCAGGGATATCAAAAATTGCATTGTTATTGGGTGAACCACTTGACTTTATTCATGATGGAATGGTTCAGTAAACGATGATACATTATAGTTTTACTAGAAGAAAATTGAAGTATCAAAACCCTATTCTTATGAATTAAATAATTGTTTTCAAACCTGTTGAAAAAAGCAGGGATGGATTGCCTTTAAGTGAATTGATCTCTCGTAAACTTCAGGGACATCAAAAATTGCATTGTTATTGGGTGAACCACTTGACTTATTCATGATGGAATGGTTCAGTAAACGATGATACATCTTCTTTTGAGTATTCATTTATTTTACATTGAATAATTATTTCGTTCATGTTGTATTATTTATATTTGATTTTTTTTCCATTTATTTGTTGCAAATACTAACCATCTCGACAGAATCTAATAGAGGATCACAAGTTTGTGTAGCACCCAACGAACTCGTGTGGAAACTCTTTGGCTCAAGGACAATTTCTCAATTACACAACTGCGGACTCAAATTGATGCTTTAATGTTCTTTCTTGTGATCTAGGTTTGATATTTTGATAGCCAATGCATCATGTTATATGGATTGGTTCTGGATTTATTATAATGTTTTCATTTCTGAGTGTATTTACATTGGTAGCAGATGTGCTATATTGGATTTTAAGAGTTTCCACATTATATGTAATGATTAACTACATCACAAAGATTGTAATTATATATTTTCATATTTATGGATGAAGTACTATTTTATTGACATTATAATACTTGAAAAAAGAAGCACTGTTTAACATGTAGCACGTCAACCTTAATCAAGTACATTGAATGAAAATTGGTTATTCCATGCCTCTACTGTTTACCATGTATTGACAAGCAATAACCAGAAAAACAATGTTAAAAAGAGACTAAGAGTAGAACCGTAGCTTGGAGACTATTAAAACTTGGCAGCCAAAATACATTTGGCAATCAAAGCTGCGGATCACTTATTACAATCATTGCTCTTTTTCAAAATTTAATGGTATATTTGAACTTTTTCGAATAAATTATCTACTTTCAGTACCATCCTTCTCTTTGTTGAAGAAAACTTTCTGGTAAACTGCGGGTAAAGCACGTTCTATAGCAACTCCAGCTCTGGACAAGTTCGAAAGGACAACAAATAAAAGAAAGGTTTATTGAGCAATTGTCATACTAATTACGAAGCCCTAAACAGCAAACTAATTACATACGAAAAGTCTGGAACTGCATTTCCCAATTTGCAAAATAACTTGTTCATTTAATATAAAAACCTCCAATAAGAAAACTCTTAGAAAACGAGAGTTCAACATTGATGTTACAGGGGAAAAAAACAAGGTGGTAACAATCACAAATACTTTTGAGTTCTCTGGACGGATAAGCTAACCTCAAATGTCCGTCTTAAGTTACAACAACTAGACATACCTGTCAAAAGTCTGAGCAAAGGGGAAAGTAAAAATAAGGAGGTAATCAACAAGGTAACTTTCTACTGTTCTGGACCTGGCGAGAACTGCTAGTGTTTGTTCTTAATCAAACACGAGACTTCCATTGAAGGAATACACACAGAACTCGCCACTGTTAAACCGATCACCTCATCACACATGCCAATACCATCATGAACCTTCTTGCTGTCGCCTCGTGGACTACTCCCTGAACTGCTGTTTGAGAGTGAAACAAAGGTCGTCTTCTGCAGAACACCTGTGGGAGATGATCCAAATGAAGGACTGTTATCCCAGACCTCAGTTCCCAGGTTCAAAGCTGAGACACTTTTGCCATCTCCGGAATTACCTGCAGTACTATTCAGGACTTCTCCTAATGGACCACCAAGTGAATGTTCCCAGCATACTGGTACCCAACTAGCTGTCTTTTGCATAGGTTCGCCACAGCTACTTGTCATTCCTAAGCCCATTTGGATGGGATCAACATTACAAGATACCCTTAAAGGGGAAAGCGTGAGCTTCTCTTGCCGAGGAGAACTTGAAGATGATGCGAAATCAGAGGCAGTCATGGGAATGGACATGGACAGTTGAGTCCAGTCTTTCAGTTGATCTGGCCAACATGTAGAGGCCCGGGACGACTGTTCCTTGGCCCATCCATCAATGAAATGGTGAACTGGATGTTGTTCACTTCGTTCTTGGTCATTGAAATTTAGGAAAGCAATAGGATTCTTAGGATTTACAAAGGAATTTCTTTGCGAAGGATTAAGAAGGGAATCCGATGAAACTAGTCCAAAATTGGTCCGCGAGGATAGTTCAACTCCATTATGTTGCTTTTGAACTGAAATAGCTGAGTCCTTGGGCTTCACACAAATTGTTGGAGATATCACAGAGGCACCTCTATGACCTAGCATTCTGTCATATACATAGTTTTTCTATAAGGATTATGTCATATGCAGACTAATCAATTAGGGCCAAAGATTAATAAATATTTTATGAATTTCTAGTTACTTTTTCCTTTTATTCCCAGCAAGGTTTTCGGATGGTAAAATAGTAAAACCTAATGTTGACAATTTTTTCAATGAAAATCAAGTTTTCAAGTTATTTTCAAGTTTCTGTTTAACACCTTACAAGAAATCAAGGCATCCATTTCAAGATTGACAAGGACATGAAAGCATTAAAATGGGCATATCAATCAGCTTTCAGGACTTCAATATTTAGTACCTGTTAACAAGCTGCTCAGTGTTAGGATTGGCAGCGCTGGGCTGCAAGCTATTTAATTGCTGCTGAACAGTACCAAGGCTGTTGGATGCGCCGCCGTTATTGAGGAGGGTGCCGCTGCTGGATATCACCGTCGCTGATGAAGAGGGTGCAACCGATGCCACCTTTGAAGTGGTGGATCCAGAGACAGCATGGCCATTCTGTACTTCCACATGCTTTCTTGAACGATGACGGCCTCTATTTATGTGTCTTTCACAGTACTTCTGATCAGGGACAGCTTCTCGAGAGCACCGCCATTTCTTTCCATCTGTTCGACGACACCTACCAGGCTCAGGATCAGTGTTGCCAGCGAAACCTAGATGGAAAGTACCCCATCCCCCTACATGTACCACAAAGTAGACAAAAGATGAACAAACAAACAGAAAAGCAAAAAAAAAAACACAGAAAAGCAGAAAAATATAGGAGACTAATATATCATTGGTAAATAACTTTATGGCACAACCGGTAAAAAACTACGCAAATGTCCTCTAACCATTTGAAAATTAGAAGGTCCGATGTAATTAGCTATGAACATTCTGTACCTCACCTAAAATGTGAGACGTTGAACAAATATCCCAAATATTAGGAAAACTGAAGAATACTACTGAAATACGCCAATTTTTAAGAGATAAAGTTACTTCTGAACTGTATGCAGAAGAATACTACTTTCAAATCATTCGTCACAAGATTGATTCTTTAAGATTAAAAAGAAAAACAGAAAGTATGGATAGGAAAGACCTTTTTTAACAATATTTTTCATGCTTCCTAAAACAATGTATATCTATCACAGAATAAGAGTATGCTATTAGGAAATCCTAAATGTGAAAGCACGCCCCAGAATATAACACGAGAAATCACAAATTCAGGTATGGAGATACTTCTAAGCAGATATATAGGATTAAGAAATGGAACTGGATTAGCACTAAACAAAAATCATTAGAATCCAATATAAGGTTCCAGTTGTCTAAGAGATGATACGCAGTTCCCTGCAAAGTAACTAAGACAGATAAGCAACAAGGAGTAAGACTCTTTGGAGTTGTTTCATTCACGGCCTAGTTATGAAGCAATAACTGGCATACAGGGATCTACTGTAAGTGGTGTCAACATTTAAGGAAGTGGATAAATAAATAAATCACTCTAACAACAGCATTTTTAGAAAAACACAATTCAAGTATAATATTACAACTCTCCTCGACAAGTTCTCATTTTTTAAAATGTATTCCATATAAATTACAACTCTCCTCGACAAGTTCTCATTTTTTAAATGTACCCATAATAGAAACTTTATTTCTATATAATACCCCAAACAACCAAACAACCACTCAAAACCTCATTATTCATTAGATTCTGTAAGTCGGTCTTAATCAACTTCACCGTTGAGAAAGCTCTTCCCTATTAGGTAATAGGTAAAGAGTTAAATTAAATAGTAAAACCAGCATTACATGTGCTGGTCCATTTGGTTTTGCTACTCCATTTTGGGGCAGAATGAAATAACCAAAACCTGGTGGCGAAAAAATAACTTTCTGTCAGAAGAAAGCTCAAAAACTTCGAACCACTAAAGTTGGGATACAAACCCTTGACCTAAATGGTAAAATGGATGCCCTTAACCAACGCGCTGATAAAAAATACAATGTTGTCGTATACTGAAGATCCAACGCCGTACAATGATAAATTCATACACAACCACCACACAAATGGATAAGATCAAAAGCATATTCTATTTTGGCATAATCGATGTCAATACTTGATAGGGGAAGTGACAAATCTTACAATTGGAGGAGGCATAGGGATCAGCTGACAAGCCAGAAAATGCATATGGGTTCACAGACTTCTTAATAGGAATAAGCAAGTGGTGAGGAACCGGGATATTAGCCACGAAATGCTTGTAGATCAAAGCCTGATGTTCCAGCTCCATCCATTGTGAAGGAGTGAATGGACCTCTGAACCTGGAGAAAGAGCCAGGCGTGTTTTCATTTGACCCTCCAGAAGCATAAGCTGAACAAGCTAAGAAAGTAGAATTGTTAACTTTTCTAAATAGAACTTGAACAGCATGGTTAACTCCAAATCAAAAAAGTGAACAAATAGAATGATTACTTAACCAAGACATATAAGGTTGGTTGAACTTCATAAATACCTGAGACTCAAATATTATTAAAGTTCCATTTTTTCTTTCCTTTTCTCTCTCTTATTTCCTTCCCGCACTACATTTACTTTTTTTCTCCTTAAATGATGTGCAAAATTTACCCAAGATGGACAAAAAACACACACCAAATTTTCCACCCAATATAGGAGATATAATTAACAAGTTCAATTTTTTTCCTTTTTGGGGTTAAATACCTTTTTCTTTTATTGACAAGACAATCAGAATCTACAGTTTTTCTTTCAAAAGACCCATCTCTATCCGTGTACAGGAAAATAAATTAAACATCTAAACATGATTAAAACAAATCTTTTGCAAATCATCGTCAATAACATCTAAATACACAGAATGCACCACCCAAATAAAAATTTAAAAATAAGCAGATAACGATATTTGTGTTACCTGAAGCAGCTCTGGTGTTGTAGGATCCAGAATCAAGCAATGGGAAAGGAAGATTCGTAGATGAGTGTTGAGCAGAAACATTATTAGTAGAAAGAAAAGGGATTTCTTCAGACTTATTAGATGAAAAACTGAGCATAGTAGAGTGACCACGTCCATCATTTGGGGAATCAGATCTCATAAACAAAGTAGAAGTAGGGCCTTGCTGTTTACAAAAAGCAGACAAGTCATCTGCAGGTTTAGGGAGTTTAGAAGGCCTCCAAATATTGTCATCACAAGGCCCAGATCTCTGTTGTTTCAGTTGCCCAGATCCATTACTAGTCTCAGATTGTTGGGCAGTTTCCATTGTCATCAACCCTCCAAAATCCATAACTTAGAAAACACCACTGTATGAAAGCTGCACAGAGCATGAGTTTATATAGGGGAAATTTCTGAGAGAAAATACAGTAGGCGGAAAAAATAAGCAGAGAAGTGAAACAATGGTTGTTTTAAGTATTTGGAGTCTGCTTAAGAGATTGATAGATAGATAGAGAGGACAAAAGGAGTACAAGGGGCAAAAACCATCTTCTACATTACTGTAAACACACATATATATATCTAGTTTTGTTTCCCAATAAGAAGCTCAGTTTTGTACTCGCTTCTCCGTTCCTAACTCATGTACGTTAGTCAAAATTTTTATAATTTTAATTTATAAAAATAGAAAAATGGATTAGAAAGAGTTTTTTCTTATAATATATTGTTTTTAGTGCTATACTAAGTGAGTGTTAAATAACTATATTAGTATAAAAGTAGTAGAAACATAATACGAAGTTTCACTAAATTAATTAATATTATAGTTTTGTTAAAAGTATTGGCCAAACTTGCCTTCACTTTCATTTACATCTCCCAGAATTAGAAAGAAAGTGACGTGTTTTTTTCTTTTGACCCCATTGTGACTTGTAAGTTACATAGGTCCATGATGTTTCTTTGTACTCCGTACTAGAACATTTTAAGAACACAAAATTAAGTATGATCCAAGTTGTTTAATTTGAATTTTTCAAGAGAACTTTTCCAGCAAAATCTTACATTAGCCTAATGAAATTACACAATTAAAATATTAAGTACTAAAAAATATTTCACATATTATTAATATTTTAAAAATATTATAAAATAAATTACGTTGAATTCAAAATTAATTATATATCTTAATATTATCAAACAAATCATTTAAGCATCGAGAATTCAATGCATAGAATATACATAAAGCAAATTAAATAACATATCTATAAAACTTCTTAAAGGACTAACTCTTTATGACATTCTACTCGATGTATTTTCTTTTAAAAGTTCTTAAATTATTTGACGCAAATAAGATTATTAAACTTTTTAAATAAAAGACTAATATCTATAACGTATAGTATTTACTTCAGGCTAGTTTTACGTATTGAATCGGCCCATATTTTCTTTAAATACTGTGCAATTCTTCGGCCATAATTTTTATAGTATGTTGTTGCCCAACAATTTTCTTCAAAGTTTTGATGACTTAGACATTAAAATATTAAACCGATATACTTTTCACTTTAAACTGCGGTGTCTTACGTCATGTATTAATATATAGGAAAAATAATGTTTACTTAAAGAATCATAGCACGAATGCAATAAGAATATGATGAAATTAAAAGGAAAAAAAGCGATTAAAAGAATGTAGATAAATTACTACTATAAGTAGCTAGCTATTCCTATTAAGGAGTAAGGAATATAATTTGTCTTCATTTTAAAATGAGATAAAAGTGTATTAATATGACGAATGGACAAGAATAGGAGTAATGATAAGTAATTTGTTTGTTGCTAATCAGTTAGCTATACGACATATACTATAAATAAAAGATGCAAAAAAAATTGTCATTTAGGAAAAACAATGCGTTACTTTCCTCGTGGGTTGAGGCTCATGCCGCAGATTAGGTGATAAATATGCCGAATCCAACTGCCGCGTGGCAAACATGCAGATCAACGACAATTCTACTTGTGCTGTGTAACGCCGTTAATTCTCACTACATTTTAAATTTAGTTCTCTTGAGTTTTTGGTTAAAATAATTTTAATTATGACTTAAATTTAATATAAATAATCTCAATTATGTTTTAAATTTAATGTAAATTTTAAATGAATAAAAAATATTTTTATACTATTCAAAAATCAATAAGAATCATTCTTCAATCTATTTTTGTCAAGAAACTAATTGAAAAAATAAAAAAATATTTTTTAAAATTTGATTATGTCTTCTTAGCTATATCGAGAAAATCAATGTTATCCAAAAAAAATAAGAATATGAATAAAAAATAAATATTTTTTTTTGCATAAACAAGTAAATTAACTTGCAACAACACATAAATTTTAAAATATTTATACAGCAGGATCCATGGTTTGAAAGATTATTAAAAAAAATCATTTTAAAAATATAATGTGCCACTATTTAGCGATTCTCTTTAATAAAAAAAAATATATGATACGTATATATTACGTAGACAATGCAATTTACATTTTATATAATATATAAAAAATACTGTTAATTTATTGAAATTATGTACGCATTTTTTTGAGAAAATTAAATAATAATTAATTTATTTGAATTTTTTAAAAATGGAGTTGTATTTGAACAGTTTTTTTGCAAAGAATTTTAGAATTTAAATATATTTTGTCTGAATATTTTAATCCTTAATTTCTAAAAATAAAAAAATCACGCAACTTAACTAGCTTAATCGTGTGTACATATATTTATTCGACTTGACACATTTTTTGTTGATGACTTGAGTTTTTTTTTTTTAAAAAGACAGAAGAATGAATCTTGTAACTTTTTGAATAGTGTAAAGATATTTTTATTTATTTTTATAATATAAGGATATATTTTAAATTTAGATCATAATTAAAAGATAATTTTAGCCAAAAATTCTTCTTTCTCTTCTTTAAAAATTTATAATCGTACAAGCCAAATTCTTAAGTAATTAAAATATCGCTCCATCCATGATAAAATTTATATATATATATATATATATGTATATATATATATATATTATCATATAATTAAAAATGTGATTTTCTTTACTTAGAAAGTCACCCTCATGCCTCTATATTTGATAAATAAATTTCTTATGTAATTGAAAATTGTGCCTTCAATTAAGATATGAAACTTTAATTAAAGCCCAAGATTTGGAAAGAAAAAACAATCCAATATATGAAAATTAATTAAGCCAAAGAATTGAACTGATCAAATGCTAAGACAAGAAGATTCAAAAACACTTTCTTTTCCCTTTCTTTTTGTTTATGCAGTGGTAAGAGTAATTTGTACGTAAAGCATGTGAATCCAACATAACCTATAGAGAGGATGTGCGGATCAAAACCCAAAGCATATCACCTAGGTAACGTTCCATGCTCCATCACTTTCAAAACTGTCTAAATCTAATATTTTCCTCGGTCTATTTTTAATCATCATGATTTTTATTTTTAGAATTAAATTATATAAATTTTAATAAATATTTTTTTGCTATATTAATATGTAAAAAATTGTAATTTATAATATTTTTTATATAATTTTAAATATTTTAATTTTTATTTAAAATATCAAATTACATAATTTAATTTATATATTTGATCAATTTAACTTTCGAAAAATCGTAATATCCAAATAACAAAGAGCTATCTGCGTCATTAAGTGCGACTCCATCACTTTTTAACATTATTAAATGTTTTGCAGGTTTACATTAACTTACTCAAAATGAAGTGTCCGTTTTTCATCAAGATAGCTAACTAACCCACCCTCTATTATTACATTCTACAAGGCCACAATAAGTTGGTGGGGAAATAAATGAGAGATATTCTCAAGAGGACACATGACCTAGAAGTGTGTGGTGGTCCAATATTAGAGTTATGTATAGGATTAGTATATTCGTCGAATGTAATTTTTTTTATGTTTTATTTTTAATATTACACATTATTTATACAGGAATAGTAGGTCATTTAATGTATTTTTTTTTAATATTTCATTCTTAATATGAAGTATTTATTTTTCAAGATTTAATGTTAAACATCATTTAATAGCAATAGGGCTGTAAAATACATAGATTAAGGGAGTATAATTGAATAGGAGTTGTAAGTCAAAAGGAAAAAGAGTGACTATCCAAATATAGTGATAACTATCATGTAGCTAGCTTTTCAACTATTGGCTCCTTAGTATCTTTATTGCCATCATGGTTTGGTGGCGAAGAATTATGAAATTTCATGTTTAAATATAGGTATTCGACAAAATAAATACATGTAAATTGATAAAATAAAGGGACTGATTTATTTGGAGGAGTGTTTAACATATTTATTTGGATATGGGTGTGACATATATACATTTTCATATCTCTGTGCGCATGGGTGTGATATTGTAGACCTTCAATTAATTAGTGCAGAGTAATATACATGAAATTAATATTCAATCCACTGAGATTGCATAAAAAATTTTAAATTATCAAATCATATTTGATGTAATTAAACATATTATTCATAATAACATTAACATATAAAATTGTAAATCTTTTTACTCTTAATATTCTCGAAACAATTTCAACATATTTATTTGTTTATTTGTTATCAAAGGAGTCAATAATAACCTCTAATAACTCAGGTTTTGGGGTTTTGGAGCTTAAAAGGTTTTTGGGGTGTATCGTCAAAATAATCGATAAAGTTATTGAATTGACATCTTTCGTCGAAAAATTAATCAAAATAATATGCTAAGAAGTTAAATAACATATTTTGAACATTCTTAAAATAATAAAGTGTTATTGTCTAGTGGTTCTTGGCACACCTGAAAAGTTCTAAGCATAAGGTGATCGCAAGTTTAAATCTCACTTATTACAGCCTTTTAAGTTTTTTTTTTTGAAAAAACTTGTGGCTCTGTCACAGTGTAAAATTGTGCGTTAATTAGACATTCTGAAGTTGGGAAACAATTTGGTTGCCATATCTAATAGAGTAGGACCACTTGATGAATTTCGAGTTTAGTGCTATATTCAACGTACCCACCTTCAAATACATTAAAAAGCTTACATTCTAAGCAGATTCTGTTATTGCTCCCATCCACCCAACATATGCCAATCTTTGTTTTTTTCTGGACACAACACACCCCATTCCATTTCATCTTCTGCCCATGTTATCGCATTTATTCACATTTCAACTTGCCCTTAAAAACTTAGCCAGGTAAATAAGTAGCTTACAGCAAAACTCAATACCCCATGTAAGTATTAGTCATCACTAGGTAGAGTGGACCACAATGATTATTCTCAATACTATTACACCGGCATGGCTGGAACTGATTATTCGATGGTTTAATAGTCTGTTTGTATGTAGTATGAAGAAATTTGTATTACCTATTCTCTGTCAACAAACAAAATCACAAGGGGATTTATGACAAAACACTCAATTCTTTATTTGTCCAAAACTTTCTATTATATATGCAAATAGGTAAACTATTTGGCATTTAATTAGTTCCGCTAGCAATAACGTCAAATATAATGGAATATTTTCTCTTCTTAAAGCAGTACATACTAAAATTCACCAATGAGAGTAATATTAATATAAATAGGTGTAATTGTCCGTGTTTATAATCTAAATTTTGCGAATAGATATGTTCGAGAAATCGATGTATTGTGTACATGGATCTTCCTCAGCTATTAAAAAATTGATGGCTTCTAATCGATTAGAGAATAAAGGAAAAAAACTCTTAGGTCTGTAGCATGATATATAGATATATCAATTTTCTAGCTATTTTTAAGTAGATTGAAATTGTGCATGGCACAGATGAATTTTTAGATTAATGTATTAAATAAAGAATTGTGTTATTATTGAGTGAACTAATTTGATGAATTATGCTTAAAGATTGATACCAAATAAGTGCAAATTGATAAGAGTTTAACTTTGTAAGCAAGAACATCTAGGTATATTTATATGTGTAGTGGATCGTATAAGTTGCTTTTTTTAGGTATATTAGTATGTAAAGTGGATCATATTAATTGTTTTTTTTTCTCCACTGTTTTTCTTTAATTCTGGAAATTTAACTTCTTGGATAAGTAACAAACCAAATTCGGTGACTTACCTTTTAATTTACTCATTTACTCTCTCGTAAAATATATTTTCTCAGGTCAATTTCATAAAAGTCAAAATATTTAATTGGGTTACATAGATTTAAAGTCTTCCTTTTATTTTGTTTTCTCATTGATTAGTTTATTTAACTTAGAAATGAAGTCTTTCAAAAATTTTGTTGTATGTATTGCTATTAAATGCTTATTAAGAGAAATACAAGCAATGATTGTCGCTGCACAACCAACAAAATACAGATCATAACATAGACATTAAGAAGAAGCAAACTTGTAACTCTATTTTTTTGGTTCATACTTATGAAAATTGTTTCAATTGATATTATGCTAGCGTGTGTTTTAGAGGAAAGAAAACTATTATCTCGAAAACAAGTGAATATTAGTATTTACTAATAAATAATAATAAGAAAAAAACTACGGATTCGGATCGTGATCAATGTGTAATGCTGGCAATATCGTCCCTAAAGATGTGTGCTTATGGGCACTAAATGGGTGAGAAGAACTGAAGGAGACAATGAACTTGAAATGTCACTTATGAAACTTATTTTCCTTGCTTTTATTCTAAAAAATGAAAAAATCATTTTTTTTATTTTTAAAATAACTTATTTTTCTCGATAAAATTTTTTTTCAAATATTTTGACAAACCAAATAAAAGAAAATTGAATAAAGTTTTTCTCCCTACCAAAACACACGTTTTTTACTATTTCGTGGTGGCGGAGTTTCAATCCATTCTTTGTTGATTGAATCTTTTAATACTCTGGATTACTAACAATTAGAAAATGCCAATGAAATAATGATCTAGTAATAAACATGTTTAACTTCTCTTGTAGTGACTAATATTTAATTACTGAAATACAATCCTAATGTGAGAAATTAATTTTACAAAAAATAATACAAGAAAAGGGCATAGATAGCAACACTATACGTAGGCCTTTAGGATTTCTGATGTCTTGGGCCTCTAGTAAAAAGGTCGTTTTTTGGGCTGCCCTTTACTAGGACCGGACCGAAGCCCTTTTGTTGCTGTGTCTGCCCTTGTCGTCACTAGTGATCTGGACTAAAAAATTTGAGCGGCCCAAAAATTTATTTATCTAATTTTAACAGCCCAAAAAAATCTGAGTTCTCTCCTCTGTATCTTTGATAAGGTCTGATGAAATAGGAAATAATACACATCTTATTTCACCATAATTTTTAATTTTCCTACCCTTTTTTTTATAAAAAAAAAAAAAAAATCAAAAATCACCGGATACATCACTCTCCTCTCACTAATACATCTCCATCGCACATCCCTCCCCTCGCGGATAGATCCCTCACCTAGATGTATCCAGATGTCTGCTAACGTATCCGAAAGTGCAATGATGTATCCGAAATTCATAAATTTAAAGAGAATTTTGTAATTTTTAAAAGAATAGGAAAATAATGTAATTAGTTCTCTATACTACGAGATTTAGGTAAATTATAAATAAAAAGTCACTTTAAAAATAGTCATATCGAGGACTAGATTTAGAGTTTGATTATATCATAATCATTTTAGAATAATAACAATAATAAGGGGGAAAGGAAAAGGTTGAACATTATGAGAGGGACTTTGACATCCTGATTTGTTTTGGGATTGAGGAGATGGTAGGAGATAAAAATTTCAGAGATTGGGCACTTAAAGTTTCCATGGTGGGAATTGGGAAGTATTGAAAGAATGGATTTGATTAAATTTTAATTTGGACAAGTCAAAATTTTGTTGAATCATCAATATAAAATTATTTGGGCCAGATGAATTGAATAATAGCGAATCATAACTTAATCTTTCTAACTCTTAATAATGAAAAAAATTGCAATGGATTAGTATAAATATTTGGTAAGAATTAATTTTTTCTAAATTAATTTATTATTAAACGAAATACGTACAAAACTAATAGCGAATCATAACTTAACCTTTCTAACTATTAATAATGAAAAAATTGCAATAGATTAGTATAAACATTTGGTACAAATTAATTTTTTTCAATTTAATTTATTATTAAACGAAATACATACAAAACTAATAGAAGTATCATTTATTCTTAAATTTGGTTATATAGATAATATATTTTTTTTAAAATAAAATATATTTTGATAAATTTTCGTAGGAGTTGGATTACATAGTTAGTTCAACGTTTAAATGGGCTAACTTGGGATGTGCCCAGGGGCGGCTCCACATGGTGTCCGCCAGGTGCTCGAGCACCCATTAATTTCGTTACGAAATATATATATTTATGTAGAAATCGATAGATATTTGTATAAAATTAACATAGAACACTCAATGAATAAATCATATAGTTGGCCAAATTGTCTTTAATTTATTTTCTTTCCACTTAAAATAAGTTTTATTTTTGGCCTTTCAACAATTGAATTTACGCTTAGGAACTGATTGTTGGGCATTAAGTAAAAATATTATAATACAAATTAAATATCTTTTTTGTCAAGTATTTTAACACTAATAATTTTCGAATTAAATTTCCATATAATGACTTACTTTATTAGTTTCTACATTTGGTATGTATAAAAGAAAAAAGAAGATAAAGAATAAAAATAAGAGTGGGGAATAAGCGATGTTTTGATTCTCTCGTGCTTCTACGATTCTCTTCTGTTGACTCATCCATCTCTCCACAGTTTGAAAAAAAAAAAGAAAAAAGTAGTAGTAAATTGTTTCCCTTTTTTTTTCTCTCGACTTTATTTCATTTTTTAAGCACGCCATGATCAGTTGATGTGTATTTGTCTTCTTCTGCATAATAATAGGAGTAACGCATTAAATAAAAGCACGTTTATTACGACTTTGAAAAATAGAAGCAATTGCATGAGTTTTGGTACTATTTTTCATGACATTCTGAGCAAATACAGCCTTTTTTGCCTTCCATCATTTAACTAATCTATACGTAAAAATAGTTGTTAGTTTTGTTTATTCCTTATGCTATATGCAAACTAATTATAAAGTTTTCGCCACGAAAAAGCAAAAGAAAAGCTAAAGTAGCTACATGACGATCGAATAGTGAAAGGCAGATTGTGGCAGACATTAAATTAAAGGCACCCCTTGTACCCAACAATAAACATGAACTATAATTTTTGGATCTACTTGCTTTATGTAAAAAATAATTAAATGCACCAAACATTTTCTAGAAAATTAGAGGAAAGATTGCATGTATTATAGGGATAATTGATTTCACAACTTTGAACATGTAACATATAGATTACAACAACTGAAGCGTTGAAAATTACTTTCAGTTAGTGATGTATTTTTTAGCAAAATAAATTACTTAGTTTTAGGAAGAATTTGCTTTTTGAATTTTAAATTTTTGTTACTAATTTTTTACCTCATCTGTCACTATTTACTTGTTTATTTTTATTTGACATAACTATTAAGAAAATAATGAGTTTACCATTTTATCTTATTAATTAATAGAATTTCAAAATCAATTTACTCGTTAAAGATATTCTATCTTTCTAACAAATATTAAATCTCTAAAAAACATTAAGGGGGCATTCGGTAGGATGTATTAAAAGATTTAATCCATGTATTAGATGTGGTATAATTTAATACTGTGTTTGGTAGGAATGCAAGCCTATGTATTACTAATCCATGGATTAGTTAATACATCCTACATGGTATTATGTGATGTATTGCTAATACCTTCCATTTGGAGGTATTAGCTCTAATACCATGGACTATTCTAGGTAAAGACAAAAATACCCCTCAAATCCTTTTAATATTTAATTTATTTTTTTGATTTTATATTTTATATTTTATATTTATACTAATAAAGTTATTTAAATAAATTAGCTTACAACTTTTATTATTTAGATATAATTTTTTGTTTCTAAAATATGAATTACTTAATCTATTTATTATTAATATAAAATATTATAATCCGACTAATATGTTAATGTTGATGTATGAATTTAAGAACAATTCATAAGTAAAATATTGTCTCTTAATGAAAGTTCATTAAACATTACACAAGTAGTCTAAAACAAGAGTGTGTGTCTATATATATATATATACACACACACACACATCTCGAGTATAAAAATAGTTTAATTTATTTTTCTATATTTATTTTATATTTTTATTTTATTTTATGATAAAGAGTTTTTAAAAATTTATTGATACAAAACAAAGTTAATTATAGTTGTGTAACCTTTTGAGTTATTAACTCTAATTTATTAAGATGACAATTATTTACTCTCAAATAATTTAAGTGAGAAAATAGTGAACATGACAATAAAAATTTTATTCTCCTGACTAGTTAAAAATGTTATAAAAAAATAATATTCTCCATTAATTATCTACTTTGACTCAATTACATGAAATACAAAATCTCATAATAACTCTAGGGTAAAAACATTTAAACCACACACAAAATTAGATAAGAAACAATGAACCAAACACTTGATAAAAATAATCCCTGCATTACTAATCCCTGCATTGTTAATCCCTGCATTGCTAATCCCTGCATTACTAATCCCTGCATTATTCATTTTTGTACCAAACGACCCCTAAGGGTATGGTAGGTAAATAATATTTTTTTTATTTGTCAAAACTGACATGTAAAAAGTCAAAATTGGACAACTAAAACCGGATAGAAGAGAGATAGTTTGTTGAGATATTTTAATTTTTGTTATATATATTTTCTCCAAATTATGTTTTCATATGAGATATTTATAAATCTTCACATGTAATAAAATATTGAAAGACAATTTCAATCACTTTTCATATTTTTGTTGCTCTAGAAAAATAACAAATTCATTTTATTTATTTTTTTGAAAAAAATGTGTATTTTGGTTGGATCCTAGGCGTTAATGTTAATTTCCTTGATGAGGATACCTTTGAACATGCTACTCTATTTGTGGTTTCTTGGAGCTTTTCTCTTTTTGTGATTGAATATCTAGGGTGAACTGGCCCTTCTGCAACCCTAATCAATTAAAACTACCCAACTTTTCTTCAATTAACTTGTGAGTATTGAAATAATACTCCAAAAATTGATTTGGACTTTTGGTTGATAAATAAAATGGCAGCAATAGCTAGCATGCTGCATGCCTATAGGAAGAATTGAGAAGTCTATTTTTGTAATATTGTCATCAAGCAATTGAAAAATCTAAAGGAGAATTGAAGCCAATGAGCATCGTGGGTCTAGATAGAGAGAATCTTAGCTGAATATGACATGACACACATGCCTTCGACTATGACATCTCACACACACAAAGATACGTAAGTGTACCGTATACGTTTGTCCATCATACTTTTTAACTTATAATGTATATAGTCTTTTAAATTACATAGCAATGATTCTAAACATATCATCTAAAATGTCGAAATTTGAATACTTTACTAAATATTTATAAAGATATAACTCTTTTCAAGATGGAAATATTACACTTTAATTGAATTGGAGGGAGTATGTGATGACACATTTATATTTTTTAATAATAATTTTTATTTAGACATTTGAATTTTATGATTATTTTTTTTTACATTTTTCACCTGGTATCATGTACCCCATTAAAGACTCACTAAATTTGTATTCATGTTGGAAAATCTCACATTGAAAAATAAAAGACTCACTTACAAAAAAACAACTTTCACATTTGAATTATGACTTGTTCCTATTGAATAGAAACACGTGATGAAATATTCCTTTTAATACGTAGTCGGTCGAAATAACATGTAGTTTTGAGTTTATAATAAGAATTAAAAGGCTAGTTGTTCTGTATTCAGCCAACGATGAACGAGGTTTATTTGTGAATTAAATAGTTATAAATGAGAAGTGAAGGGACTTTAATTAGGGAGGAGGAAGGATAAGTCTCACTCAGTAAAAAGGGTAAGTAGATGAAATAACTTTTGATTTAAAGGATAGGGGCAGGCCACTGCAGCGTTATATATATGGTCGTTCTCAGTTAAGTTGCTGTATACCTTTTACTTTTTCTGTTGACTCCTCATTTGCCATTCCTCTCATCTTAATTTAGATTTTGCTTGGATTTTCTGTACCCACCTGAATTCACTGGACCAATCCTTTAACATATCCCTCCCCTCCACAACACTTAGCTGGCGTTTGGCCATAGATTTCCAAATATTCTTGGCAAATATTATTTGAGTGAAAATTTGGGTGAAATTTCACCATCTGTTTGGCCATAAAATTTGGGAAATATATTTCAACTTTTTAGAAAAATATGATTTATACCCACAAGTTTTAAAAACTATCAAAACTAACTAAAAGTTTGTATTACAAGTCAATTGAATGTTCGTTACAACAATAACAAATAATGTCCATGACACTAAAACGATGTGGTAATTTGGAGTGAGTGCAACAAGAATTATTCCATGTATCGTGAAGCAGACAAAGTACATGACTTTGTTACCTAAAGCCAATTTTTAATAATTTTCATCAACAATCATATCATTATTTAATATTCACTAAATATTTCATCACTATTTTGGTGTTCACGTAAAAAATGATGTAATACAACGCAAGCAAAAACTAGAGAGGGTGTTTTTGTAAAAGATAAAAGATTGGGGTAAAATTTTAATTTTCAAAATATCCCAAATAATGAGATTTGGCCCAAATACTAGAAAAAACTAGTATTTGGAAATTTGGGATATTTGCCAAATAATGGCAAATTGTATGGACAAACATTATTTGCCAAATTTTTCCCAAATATATTTATGGCCAAACGGGCCCTTAACTGTGTTTTGACCAATTTATAAGTATTTTCACTATTTCACTAAGTATTTTATTGTATAAATTTTTAGAACATTTTTTAAAAACAAAATTTGAACTAGAGATTTCATGATTATGCGTCATTCATGGAAATCAAAATAAATACAATTCCAATTCCAGTGTTACAGGAATTCACTCTTTTGGAATTCCAGTCTCAAGGTCACTTCAGAGTTCAGACTCAACCTCCGCTCTTTATTGCTCTCGACAAAAACGTTATCTTTCATTTCTTTGTATTGGGTACGAATGACTTTGACAAATGTTACATGAGAAAAATGGGATATTTCTTTTTCATTTTTTTCAACTTTCCTTTAAAATGATATATATATATATATATAAATGGGATATTTCTTTTTCATTTTTTTCAACTTTCCTTTAAAATGATATATATATATATATATAAATGGGATATTTCTTTTTCATTTTTTTCAACTTTCCTTTAAAATGATATATATATATATATATAAATGGGATATTTCTTTTTCATTTTTTTCAACTTTCCTTTAAAATGATATATATATATATATATATATATATATATATTATTTTTCTATATTTATTTTTGTTGTTGAAAGAATCCAAAGTTTTCCTTTATTGTAGTATGTAATTTGGTCATGTACGATTAAGAATTAACTCAGCTTGTATTGGAATATATTATTGAAAATTGAAAAGAGGTCCACTAACAGTAGACCTCGCATTCGAATAAAAAAAGCGTATGATATTTTAATCGAAAAAAAATATAAAATATCATTGAAATATTAAAATTGGTACAAAACTAACCTTCATTTATCTATTAGCTCTAAAATGCTCTTCTCATCTACATATTGGCTCCAAAATATCATTGTCATTCACCTTAGGGTTCAAAATTGACCACTTATTTAATTTTTGTAAAATTAAACTCTTTAAATATTTTTAAAAATATTTGACATTCAACTATTGGTTATGGTTTAATTTATTAATATAATTCATAAATGAAGCCATTACTCACTCATCACTAACTAAATTTCACCTAATTAATAATCCAATTATAATATCAAAATCGTCATAAACACTACTAAAACACGATGAAATTATAGATTCCTGAAAAATGACATCCAAAATTATTCGAGTCCGAACCGAAGCCCCAATTAAATTTAGGTTGAGCCGCTTATTTAGGAGGACACTTTCAATAGAATTCTCTTTCAAGATTTAATTAGAAATTTATGATTAAAGGTAAAGAAGTAATACATCCTGAATTAATTCATGCACTTTTTTTAAAATATAATTTTATAAAAATTTATGATTTGTTTTAAAACCTTTAATATATTGTTTTGAAAAAAAATTACCTATAAAGTAACATCACATAATTGAGACGTAAGAATAATAAAGATGAACATAGTCAGACTTTTAAGTTTATCAGTAATTTTTATTTAGAAACTTGAATGTATGACAATTTACTTCTATGGATATTTTTACCTCAAATTTTTAAAAACACTCAATTGGTAGTAACTTTTCTGTTGTTGCAGTAATAATGTGACGGGTTTATTGATTTGGAGGGTTTTAATTATTAATTAGTGGGTAGTGGATTGATTTATAAATTATACTAATAAGTTAAATTATAACAAATAATTTAGCGCCACGTATTTAAAAAAATATTTAAATAGTTTAAATTTAAAACCATTAATTAAATGGTTAATTTTGAATCAAATGGTGGATGACAAGAGTATTTTGGAGCCAATAGGTGGGTGGGAAGGTTATTTTGGAGATAATAGGTGGATGATGGATAATTTTGTAACATTTTCAATACTTTGAGGGTATTTTAAGCCCTTTTTCGTATTTTAATACTATAATTTAGAGAAGTGTTACTACTTTTATGGTAATTATTAGTGTTCGGAACTTAAATAAGTCAAAAATAAAATAAAATAAACCAAAATAAGTCACTATTTTAGAAAGTAACTAAAATAAATTTAGTGGAAGAAAAAATTTCACTTTATTCAATATTCCAAACGTTTCCATTAGTCTCATAACATTTATATTTTAATATATAATGAAGTTATTTCTTACACTTCATAAAATGGAAGTTTTCTTATACTTTGTAAATTGAAACTTTATCATGATACTTTATAAAGTGGAAGAAAAAATTACACATTACAAAAATGAATGTTTTTCACGTTTTGCTTTCTTTATAAAGTTTTTACCGTGTTTGTCATACAATTGAGATATTTTCCCTATATATGTAAAAAAATATAAATATTTATCACATGCAATTACTTAAATAAAAAAAATCAAGTGTTAGACATACTGATAATCATTTGCATAAAAAATAGGTGAGACATAAAAATTTGAGAAAGTTCCAACATTTTCTGTCATTTCAAACTGTGAGGACTGACCAAAATAATTCTATAGTCTATAACTTGGAGCAATATTTCTATCTTGCTTAAGTAAGTCGCTAACAAATATATGATAATAATAATAAATCATATAAATTGATAGATAACTGACAAAATGAACAAATAATAATCGAGATATAATTATTGAGCATTACCAGTCACATTTGATAGTTTCGTTCATATCAAAATTATATTGATCGGTAAGAATATTTTAATAATGAGTCATGTTAGAAAAATCAATAGATTGAGTTATCGGAAATCCATCAACGCTATTATGATTTTCTAATTGGGGATGGACATCGACCGATGAAGGAGAACATTGTTGGCTAGTCTTAGGCTCTTTCCTAACATAGATTTCAAGTACTGTTAACTTTATTTGATCTATGTAATCACTTGGAACTCTCAAAAAGTCGTTCAACACGTCATTATAGATAATCCCCATTCTTCAAAATTGACTTGTTCTTGTGATAAAAATAAAGTAGGTATTTTTCGATTATAATCATAATAATACTGTTTACACCACCATTCTTTTATAAATTGATGAAAGAAATATATGATATCAGATATTAATTGAATGTTTAGCATTGTGTTTCGAAGGACAATTAAAATAAACGGTATTTCCATCATGTATAATTTCGTCATGACAATAAATCGAAACTCTAATTTTAGGTTTAGAAGACAATATTTTGTGATTGGAATGAAGAATAATAGAAGACTAAAGATGTTGAATGTGCTAAGTTTGAATGTCCTTAAATAGAGCCTGGATGAACTTTCACGATAAAAAAAAAAATAAAAATCCATAGTTTAATAATTTTTTTATTTTTATGATATGTCAAATCAATATAATTGTATGACAAACACAACAAAAACATTATAAGGAGAACAAAACTTGAAAAATATTTATCTTTGTAAAATGTAAGTTTTTCTTCCACTTTATAAAGTGTAAGAAAAAGTTTCACTTTACAAAGAAAAAGTTATACGTATTTTCACTATTTCTGTGACAACCCCCTCGGGATCCACATATTCAGGTATTGTGTCTGCCATGGGCGGCCATTCACTCTTTTTAATCCCCTCTTATTGGCATGCAGCCTCAAGGGAGAATCGAACCCGTGACCTAGGGCTCCTTTACATCCCTCTCAAGGAGATCGCCTCTTACCAATTGAGCTGCAGCTCACTCCTTTACATCCCTCTCAAGGAGATCGCCTCTTACCAATTGAGCTGCAGCTCACTCCTTTACATCCCTCTCAAGGAGATCGCCTCTTACCAATTGAGCTGCAGCTCACTCCTTTACATCCCTCTCAAGGAGATCGCCTCTTACCAATTGAGCTGCAGCTCACTCCTTTACATCCCTCTCAAGGAGATCGCCTCTTACCAATTGAGCTGCAGCTCACTCCTTTACATCCCTCTCAAGGAGATCGCCTCTTACCAATTGAGCTGCAGCTCACTCCTTTACATCCCTCTCAAGGAGATCGCCTCTTACCAATTGAGCTGCAGCTCACTCCTTTACATCCCTCTCAAGGAGATCGCCTCTTACCAATTGAGCTGCAGCTCACTCCTTTACATCCCTCTCAAGGAGATCGCCTCTTACCAATTGAGCTGCAGCTCACTCCTTTACATCCCTCTCAAGGAGATCGCCTCTTACCAATTGAGCTGCAGCTCACTCCTTTACATCCCTCTCAAGGAGATCGCCTCTTACCAATTGAGCTGCAGCTCACTCCTTTACATCCCTCTCAAGGAGATCGCCTCTTACCAATTGAGCTGCAGCTCACTCCTTTACATCCCTCTCAAGGAGATCGCCTCTTACCAATTGAGCTGCAGCTCACTCCTTTACATCCCTCTCAAGGAGATCGCCTCTTACCAATTGAGCTGCAGCTCACTCCTTTACATCCCTCTCAAGGAGATCGCCTCTTACCAATTGAGCTGCAGCTCACTCCTTTACATCCCTCTCAAGGAGATCGCCTCTTACCAATTGAGCTGCAGCTCACTCCTTTACATCCCTCTCAAGGAGATCGCCTCTTACCAATTGAGCTGCAGCTCACTCCTTTACATCCCTCTCAAGGAGATCGCCTCTTACCAATTGAGCTGCAGCTCACTCCTTTACATCCCTCTCAAGGAGATCGCCTCTTACCAATTGAGCTGCAGCTCACTCCTTTACATCCCTCTCAAGGAGATCGCCTCTTACCAATTGAGCTGCAGCTCACTCCTTTACATCCCTCTCAAGGAGATCGCCTCTTACCAATTGAGCTGCAGCTCACTCCTTTACATCCCTCTCAAGGAGATCGCCTCTTACCAATTGAGCTGCAGCTCACTCCTTTACATCCCTCTCAAGGAGATCGCCTCTTACCAATTGAGCTGCAGCTCACTCCTTTACATCCCTCTCAAGGAGATCGCCTCTTACCAATTGAGCTGCAGCTCACTCCTTTACATCCCTCTCAAGGAGATCGCCTCTTACCAATTGAGCTGCAGCTCACTCCTTTACATCCCTCTCAAGGAGATCGCCTCTTACCAATTGAGCTGCAGCTCACTCCTTTACATCCCTCTCAAGGAGATCGCCTCTTACCAATTGAGCTGCAGCTCACTCCTTTACATCCCTCTCAAGGAGATCGCCTCTTACCAATTGAGCTGCAGCTCACTCCTTTACATCCCTCTCAAGGAGATCGCCTCTTACCAATTGAGCTGCAGCTCACTCCTTTACATCCCTCTCAAGGAGATCGCCTCTTACCAATTGAGCTGCAGCTCACTCCTTTACATCCCTCTCAAGGAGATCGCCTCTTACCAATTGAGCTGCAGCTCACTCCTTTACATCCCTCTCAAGGAGATCGCCTCTTACCAATTGAGCTGCAGCTCACTCCTTTACATCCCTCTCAAGGAGATCGCCTCTTACCAATTGAGCTGCAGCTCACTCCTTTACATCCCTCTCAAGGAGATCGCCTCTTACCAATTGAGCTGCAGCTCACTCCTTTACATCCCTCTCAAGGAGATCGCCTCTTACCAATTGAGCTGCAGCTCACTCCTTTACATCCCTCTCAAGGAGATCGCCTCTTACCAATTGAGCTGCAGCTCACTCCTTTACATCCCTCTCAAGGAGATCGCCTCTTACCAATTGAGCTGCAGCTCACTCCTTTACATCCCTCTCAAGGAGATCGCCTCTTACCAATTGAGCTGCAGCTCACTCCTTTACATCCCTCTCAAGGAGATCGCCTCTTACCAATTGAGCTGCAGCTCACTCCTTTACATCCCTCTCAAGGAGATCGCCTCTTACCAATTGAGCTGCAGCTCACTCCTTTACATCCCTCTCAAGGAGATCGCCTCTTACCAATTGAGCTGCAGCTCACTCCTTTACATCCCTCTCAAGGAGATCGCCTCTTACCAATTGAGCTGCAGCTCACTCCTTTACATCCCTCTCAAGGAGATCGCCTCTTACCAATTGAGCTGCAGCTCACTCCTTTACATCCCTCTCAAGGAGATCGCCTCTTACCAATTGAGCTGCAGCTCACTCCTTTACATCCCTCTCAAGGAGATCGCCTCTTACCAATTGAGCTGCAGCTCACTCCTTTACATCCCTCTCAAGGAGATCGCCTCTTACCAATTGAGCTGCAGCTCACTCCTTTACATCCCTCTCAAGGAGATCGCCTCTTACCAATTGAGCTGCAGCTCAATTGGTAAGAGGCGATCTCCTTGAGAGGGATGTAAAGGAGCCCTAGGTCACGGGTTCGATTCTCCCTTGAGGCTGCATGCCCATAAGAGGGGATTAAAAGAGCGAATGGCCGCCCATGGCAGAGACAATACCTGAATATGTGAATTCCGAGGGGGTTGTCACAATTTCATTGAGTATTTTTTTTGTATAAATATCAATGAAAGAAAAAGTTATTCAATATAATTTTTAAAATTAAAATTTGAACAAGAGACTTTATGGTTATGCGTCATTCGTAGAAATCAAAATAAATACAATTCCAGTGTTACAGGAATTTACTCCTTTGGAATTCAAGGTTACTTCAGAGTTCAGACTCAACCTCAGCTCTTTATTGCTCTCAACAAAAACGTTATCTTTCTTTTCTTTGTATTGGGTATGAACGACTTTGACAAATATTAGATGAGAAAAATGGGATATTTCTTTTTCATTTTAAAATGATATTATATATCTTCTTTCTATATTTATTTTTGTTGTTGAAAGAATCCAAAGTTTTCCTTTATTGAAGTATGTAATTTGGTCATGTACGATTGAGAATTAACTCAGCTTGTATTGGAATATATTATTGAAAAGAGTACACCATCGAGGTCCACTAACAGTATACCTCGCATTCGAATAAAAAAAACGTATATAATTTTAATACTATAATAATTTGGAGAAGTGTTACTACTTATGGTAATTATTATTACTATTTAACGTCAATTATTCAGTAACAAGTTCATTGAATAAACGCAAATAATAATACATATATATTCTTTAGAAAGTACAGCTAAAAAATAGACGCATAATTTTTTATATTGCTTATCTACGACAATAATTTGGATTTGACTCCTCTTCATTTTTATTCTCTCTTTCCTTAAAGATAACATGACAAAAGTAGAATTAAATGGCCAAGAGAGAGTCGAAGGTTGCGAGTTTAAATCATAAGAGAGGAGAAAAGATGCGAGCTTTTAGGGAGAGTTCATTAAATTTTTTTTTTAAAAATAACTAAGATTTAATTGACAGAAAGCAAATCTCTAGCCATGAATTAATTAATAAACACATTATATATTTGATTTTAAAATTATTATAATCCCATTTATTTAATGGTACTTCTCCTATTTTATTTCACTTCTTTTCTCCTTATTTCTCCTAAATGCAATAAAGAGATTAATTCAAAAAGAAAATAAAAGAACTTTTTTCCTAGTACAATAAATTTTTAAAATTAAATATATCATGTAGTGTCTTTAATCCAAACAAGAACTTTTTTAAAGTTATTATTTCCTACCAACTCAATTGACAGCGTAACAAATAAAATAGGTGCATAATTTTGCCTTCTCTGTATTATTTACGTCAACTAATTGGCCGGCCACTTTTATATATCTTGACGAATATGGTTTAGCATATTCTTTAATGCTATTAAATTCCTAGGTACCGGCGGAGAACACAGAGAAATATATTCAGGTAATAACCTTATAAAAGTTACTAGAGAAATGAATTAGACGTTGAACAATAAATTATGGGTGACCAAAAAGTTGTTCTAGTCACTGGCTGTGCCAAGGGTGGCATTGGTTACGAATATTGCAAGGCATTCGCTGAGCAAAACTGTCGAGTTTTTGCATCTGATGTAGCTCCACGAATGTCTGAAATGATAGATCTACAATCAGATAAAATTGAGACACTTGAGCTAGATGTTGTGTCGGATGAAAGCGTAGAATCTGCAGTGAATTCAATTATATCCAAATGTGGGCATATAGATATCTTGATCAACAATGCTGGAATAGGCAGCATGGGTCCTTTAGCTGAATTGCCTTTGGATTCAATCCGAAAAGCTTATGAAATTAATGCATTGGGGCAATTAAGGATGGTTCAACGAGTAGTCCCTCACATGGCATCGCGGCGCAGTGGAAGTATAGTGAATGTAGGGAGTGTTGTAGGAAAAGTGTCCACCCCTTGGGCAGGGTCTTATTGTGCTAGTAAAGCTGCGGTTTTTTCTATGTCTCACACTTTGAGGATTGAGTTAAGTCCGTTTAATATAGATGTAATTATTGTGGTCCCAGGTGCTATAAGATCAAGTTTTGGGTATAATAGTGTGGAAAGATTGCAGAACTATGAGTGGAAACTTTACAAGGATTTTAAAGAAGCTATAATTGAGCGTGCAAAGGCTTCTCAAGGGAGTAAAGCAACTGACGCATCAGTATTTGCTAGACATGTAGCAAAGAAGGTGTTGAGTCCAAAACCACCAAAGGTGATTGAATTTGGGCATATGATTGGACTTTTTTCTTTCCTTTCTTGGTCCCCTCTTTGGGCTAGAGATTTGTTCTTATCAACTAGATTCAAGTTGAATCGCAAGGTCATTAAGGTGTAATAATAATTTTTTAACTCATCATGATCAGTGTTATTTCTACATGCCTTTTAATCTAATGAAGTGATGATCATATCCTACAGCTATATTCTTTTCCCTTGAATAATAGTTTAAGAAGAAAAAATGGATACGTCCAAAATCTAGTTGTTTGTTGTGATTGGGGAATTGTCGTTTAAAATATTGATCGAAAATGTCTCTCAACTACAATAACCTAGTCATATGTTGAGCGTTTTAAAGTGACACCGAACTCGTACTATCATGAGCACCGAAACGAGTACTCCTTGAAAAGCCCAATATAGTTTAATTCTTAAGCCCTTCTCTTTGGAGACCAAGTTAGTAATAGGTCATGTGTAATATCATTACAGCTACAAGTAGTATAACACACTGTTGTCTCAAATTTGCTGGGCACAAATGGTCTTAGTAGTAATAAACGATGGGGAACCCTTTATATACAGGTAAACCACATTATCCAAAAAAGGTTATTTGACAGGGCCTATTCAAAGAAGGCAGATTCTACATTCCATTATCCATCTGTTTCAACAGCCAAATGGACTTGATAATTTAAATGTAAGAAGGCAATATTTGTTGGGGTAGCAAAGAGGTACTGTACCTTTTTTTTTAACAAAAAATAAATAATTGTTAGGCCATGCACTTTAGACAAATTGTTATTGGCCCGTTGTGTATTTGGTGGAGTTACTCATCATTACTTCAATCAAAAAAGGGTCATCTCTCCCACATTCCATTCTCTATCTTTACTTAGTGTATCGGCAAAATCATTCTCACTGGAAAATTTGTCTCCGTGGAATATTTCATGCAAAATTGCATGCAATATCTAGGAATAGTCAACCCAGTGCAAAATTTTTCACTTGATTCATTCAGAAATTCACCTCTATATTACTGCACCCAGCATAATTCTCCGAAAAAAAAAAATGCTTAGTAAAAGTGATTTGACTGGTACATCACCTTATTTTTTTTGTTTTTCATTCATTGTCCGGTCATCACATTGGTATTGACTTAATTTATCTTCACGGCATAAAGTTTTCCCTTGGGTAAAACAAATGGCGACTAACGTTAATTATGCCACAAAGAAACAAACTCATAGTCACAATTTGCAATGGACTAATGCCTGGTAGAATACTAAATTAATAAAAGTAGCAAAAGATGATTTTTTAAAAAAATTTGCCCGTGCTATGTGCAGTTTTAATATGTGAACCCACCAAACTAATTGGAAAAAAAAAAAAAAAACGAATAAAGTAGAGTAGTGTATATGCAGGCAGTTAAGTGACCAGATGGACAGTATGTGTTGAAAATCTAAAGCTTCGCTTCGGTGATGGCTGTAAAAGGCAATAGGCCACAGCTAATTGATTGTTATATCATGTCTTATTAATACTATCTTTGTAGTTTTATGGCTCCACTCTTTTTCCTCTGACACGTTTACTAAAATCACCATTAATGATTTCACTTGTTACTCATTTAATTCCAACAGATACAATACGGAGTTTGATTTTAATTTTGTTCAACACAATTAAACCAGTGAGGCTGGTGCGTACTTTAATTGCACAGTTTTATTTCATACAACGCCTGCTCTTCTTTTCTTTCTAATAAGTTTTCAGACACATTAATTTTTTGTTTCTTTCTCATAATACACAGTAGAAACACTAATCGAAGAGGTTCGATTCTAATCAACAGTGTTTCTTAAGTAGTAGTACATGTATAGAAAGCAAAAGGGAGAAAAGCAAAAGGATGCAGAGTGGAGCGTAAGAAAAAGCAAAAGAAGATAGATGTCTTTCTCAAACACAGATCCCAATGGAATGCAGGAAGGATGCCCGGCATTTCTTGCTGGAGCTCATTCTTTTTGTTTACTAGTTTAAAGGGACTTGCTTTCATCTCTTTGCAAATCTTTTTAGTGGGATCTATATATATATATACTCTCACACACATATATAGCCCAACTAGTGTTTAGTGAGTCCACAGCTAGAAAACAAAAATAGAAAATGAGTTTGAAAATGGTGTGGTGGGGAACAAAAGAAAGGCTGTGAGTATGATTAGTTTATTTGTCTCCCAATGATTGACTTGCTTTGCTCCAAGAAGAACTTGCTCTGAATCTCTTTTAAAGTGTCGGGATTTTTTTTTTAATTCAATTTCATAGTAACAAAGATGAAGTCTTTGGGTAATGATGACAATAACAACAACAACAACAACAACAACAACTGGCTTGGTTTTTCACTTTCCCCTCACATAAACAGCTTAGAGGGTCCTCTTACTGATCACCATCACAGTACTCAACCTGGTTCATCAAGTGATGTTCAAAGTTCAGTCCCAATTAGATTTTCTCCAACTCATCTCAACTATCCAGCTATGTACTATGAAGGTGACAATGCAACCCTTTTCTCTTCTTTATCAGCTATGCCTCTCAAGTCTGATGGTTCATTATGCATTATGAAAGGTTTCAACAGGTCACAACAACCACAAGGTTTCTAACTCAAAACTTGCCTTCTTTAAATGGGCTTCCTTTTTTCTTTTTTCAACTTTGAGATTCTTGCTTATTCATAGAAAAATCTTATTTTTGAAGGTATGGTAAGTTCAACACCTAAACTGGAAGACTTCTTTGGTGATGCAGCAATGGGGTCTCATCACTATGAAGGTTGTAACAGAGGAGGTATGGCTCACAGTTTGCACAACATTTACTATAACCAACATCAAGATAATGAGACCAGCAATAGTCAAGATTTCTTGAACCATATTCAAGAAAACACTAGACATCAGCAGCAGCAACAGAACTACCCTGATTTCTCAGTATTTAGAGGACATGAAGTGTATCACACAACAGAACAGGGGAAAACAGAGTGCAGCAATCTTCAGGTTCCAACAATGACAGGTGATGAAATGTCTGGTATGAATAACTGGGTGTCAAGAAACTATCAAAATCAAACAGGACATGCACTGGAGCAGAATATGATAGGCTGCATGGCTGATAATGGTGCAGAATCTGGCTCTGTTGGTGCAATGACATATGGAGATTTTAAGTCCCTTAGCTTATCAATGAGTCCTGGCTCTCAATCAAGCTGCGTTACTGGAACACAAACACAACAAATCTCTCCAACTGTCGCAGACTGTATTGCCATTGAAACAAAGAAAAGAGGGTCTGAGAAGGCTAATAATCAAAAGCAAATTGTTCATAGAAAGTCAATTGATACATTTGGACAAAGAACCTCACAGTACCGGGGCGTCACCAGGTAATTAATAACTCTTATTTTGAGGTACTCGTATCATCATATTTTATCTGATTACAGTACTAAATATACTGATTTTACATCTGAATTAATTTAGGCATAGATGGACTGGTAGATACGAAGCTCATCTATGGGACAACAGTTGTAAGAAGGAAGGACAGAGCAGGAAAGGAAGACAAGGTTCCTATCAAACATATTATACATATATATATTTTTTTTTTGATGAATTGTTCTCTTTACTAATATAAAAATGCTTGTTGTTTCTACTTTTTCATGATTATTGTTGGGGATGCATGTCGGTTCTTTCAGTCTATCTAGGTAAATGTTGATTTATATTTCTCTTTGAAATGATTGAGCCATGAGTGTGTATGTATCTTGTTATTAATCAAATGATCATATAATTTAGGTGGATATGACATGGAAGATAAAGCTGCGAGATCATATGATTTAGCAGCACTGAAGTACTGGGGACCCTCCACACACATTAATTTCCCAGTAAGTGGTATTAGATTGCTCGCATAGTAAACACTCTCCACCACTAAACCTCTATGGAGGGTTAAAAGATCATTTACTAATGTAATTTTTTTTGTTTATGCTGTTTGAATTCAGTTGGAAAATTATCAACAAGAGCTTGAAGAAATGAAGAATATGACAAGGCAAGAATATGTAGCTCACTTGAGAAGGTTAGGTCCTTATCTGCTTAAATGTATTCTCTTATAATCTATCGTTATACTATCTTTTTTCCGTACTTAATCAGTATTCATTTTCATTTGTCCAAATTTCTGCAGAAAGAGTAGTGGATTTTCAAGAGGAGCTTCAATGTATAGAGGAGTGACAAGGTTTGATACTCGCTACAATTTAAGTCAGCAATTTTATTACGGAATAGTTATTTTGACACAAAAATTGAAAATTGTTCTTTTTCTCGTTTTGGCTTTAGCAGACACCATCAGCACGGAAGATGGCAAGCTCGTATAGGCCGAGTGGCCGGGAACAAAGACCTCTATTTGGGGACATTTAGTGAGTACATTGTACCATTACCATGCTCTTTGATACTACTTTTTTGTTAATAAGGAGTGTTGTCAATTTTATAGGTAGTAAATCTTTATCTGTTAGTAAAAATGCTCGAGTCTTAAAGTTGGTAGTAAGGCTGATCAAGAACCAATAAGAGTATGTAGAGAACTTTATGTCAGCAAGGCTGGATTTTACTCATAAGGCTGTCTTTCTTTTATGGGAATCTTTCACTTTTTACTGCCTAATCTAAGTCTAAATATGGTTCTCTCTCTTTTTGCTCTTTTCCCCTCATTGTTTTTGTTTTGTTATACACTTCTCTGAATGAAAACTGCTCCTGCATATACTTTGCCTGCCTTTTCAGCATTGCTTTCTCTGATTCAATCTCATTGGATCAATAATTTAATCTAAACTTTTAACAGCTATTATTTGTAGTTATCTTTTAGGTGATGAAACAAGATCCGTTTATATTGTCAATTTATACAAGTTAAACTCTTGGATCAATACTGCAGGCACCCAAGAAGAAGCTGCTGAGGCCTATGACATTGCTGCAATTAAATTTCGCGGTGTAAATGCTGTGACAAACTTTGATATATCAAGGTACGATGTGGAGCGTATTATGGCTAGTAACACCCTTCTTGCTGGGGACTTAGCTAGGAGAAAAAAAGAAACAGAAACAAGCAAAGAAATGTGTAATCAAAACCTTATTGCAAATGCTAGCCATCAGAGTGAAGTTAATATCCAAAATAAAGAGGAGAATGGAAATGCAGTCGAATGGACAATGTCACTTTATCAGTCTTCCTCTCCTGGAGTGGACACAAACTCAATGAGCTCTACCATGCTACAAGGTCAGATGGATGAATCTGCGCGAATTAACACTCACTTATCAAATGATTCTTCACTAGTAACTAGCCTTGGCAGCTCGCGAGAAGTCAGCCCTACCAAAAACAATGGCCACTTGATGCATAATTTCGCGATGCCTCAATCTGCACCAAAGCTAATCCCTAGTCCAGCAACTAATATCACCTCTTGGATCTCATCAGCTCAGTTAAGGCCTAACGTCCCTGTTTTTGCTGCATGGACAGATGCTTAATCATCCAAAATTTCAGTATCTTTTTTTCTTCTTTTATTTGTTTTCTAAATGCAAGTTGATGATAGTTCCAAAAAGCACAATTTGCAAACTTTTATTTATGAATGGATGAATCAATGAGTTAAAATTGTACGAAATGGTTGACTATTTAGAAAAATCCAATTTATAATTAGTGTTATTCTATTTGCGGACCTATATTAAGTACAAAAACAGCTCAATATGTTACCAATAATGCAAAGATGTGATCTTTAGCTTTAACTTTTAAGGCCTTGACCATAACAGGAATTAATGGTGTCTTTTCTCCTATGTATTTCCATTTTTTTTCCTCTTAAAACATCATTACAACATTTCTTTCTTTCATCAACTTTCTCTAAAGGTTATGAACGTGCCAGCCTATTTTTTCAATAAAAGGAGCAAAATAGATTGCCAATTAAGATCTTTGCTGGCTTATTAATTGACTTTAGGTTCTAATTAATTTGCTGCATCTTCTTTCTCTAGTTCCTAATCTCATTCCATATTGCTAATAAATTTTTGGGGACCCCTTATTTTGTAAAGTAAAAATTCTCCCTCCAACTGAAATTAAAGAATTGTAAAAAATAAAATAAAGATAAGTATCATATTTCAAACTGACTAAAAAAAAAAAAAGAAAGTCACACAAATTAAAACGTTTAATATTGCACGCCTTCTTCTGTTTATTTTTCAATCGTTTCATTTTAAAATTTAATCCGGTCATAGACCATGAATATGAAAACATAAAATGTTTTGCCCTTTTAATATCTTACTGAAATTGTTTGAAAATTGTTGTTGAAAAATTTAAGCTACTTGAGAGAGCAAATTTTTTATATGTATTAATTTATCTCTGTTAGTCAAACGAAAGAATAGGGAGCTATATTATTTTGTATTCATCATTTCAATTTGCTTTTGTATTGTTTCAAATTGGACTAATTAAATATGCTGGTAAAGAGGAAATCAAAGTAGCTAAAAGTCTAAATTTACTCTTATCTAAATAAAGCATAACTAAAATAAGTAAAGGATTTGGAATAAAACGTTCCGTCCAGTTAGCAGTGGAATATTTCACACGATGAAAAAGGGTTTGGATACTAAAATAAGACATCACTTAACAGCTGGTACTAAAGAAAAAAGAAACTAGTAAAGGAAGAATTTTTAAAGTCAAAGCGAAGATTTGATTGTCGAATAATTGAGACATTGAATTTGCATCCATATGCTAAAAAAATAACACAATTTTTCTAATATCATGCATTTGTAGATCCGTCCGTACATGACCAGCAGATTAGCTTATGCACCAATTTTCCTTTTTCCCCATCATTTCTCTATCAAGGATGTGATGAACTCCTCATAAGTTATTAATTTGAGAATTTTGATTGTCATGGTAAATAAAGTAAGCAAACTAGTGACTAGTACTCTGTGGTTATTAAATTCCAGACGCAATTGTACTCGATTCTCAAATCTCAACAGCTAAATATGGTTTTAGTATAACTTTAAGGATATCTAGCATCACAAGTGTTCCCCTGGTACAGCAAGATGTAGGTGAAATAAACAGGGTGAGGGTAATCAATGTGTCTTTAATAATAGGGAAATGTTACCAACAACGTAGTCCTTTCATGGTACTGTAATATTAACCTCCCGTGTGCATTATTGAGAATCTTATTATGATGTCCTGTCGGCATGCATACACAACCCAAATATATATTGTCATTTCATACCGGCTTGGGGCTAAGAAAGTAATCATCATATTTTTAGTCTCATGTTGACCTAAAAAACACTAGTGTTTCTTCGTTATTAGGCTCAATTATGTAAATGATACCATTTGAATAATCTTTTCAAAAGTTGAGTCAAACAGCTAGGGGCTCTCTGTTTACTTAGCTACATCTAATACTCTAGATTTGTTATATAATTTTATTAAGGTCTAAATAATTTTACCATAGAGTTATTCTGTTTTATTTGTTAAAAGTCTTGAAAGTGTGAAGGGGCAAGCACAGATACATGAACATGCTATGTTCAAATGTCTTATGATCTAGCAAATTACAGAATATGGTCACATCAAACCAAATCTATTAAGAACTTCAAAAATTTATAAATTCATAGATGAATAATGTAGTGCAGGTTATAATAGTGGGTGTGACCATTCTTTGCTGGACGCGAAAATTGCATGGGCTCAACATGGAGAACGGCCCAAGTTCTGTTAAGCCTGTAAACATTTGATGTGCTAACTGTTGGTCGATTTCCTCCTACGCTAAGACTTGAAATGCATCAAAATCAATTTCTAGCTAAGTTTTAATTTCGTATCGATAATCAAGGTGTAAGTGCACGAATTGCTGATTTTAGAACCCCATTGAAGTTTAGTCACTTCAAAGTTAACCTTCGCTAACCCAAAAGCGAAAAACTGCTATCAAAAGCATCTTTTGTAGCCACACAAAATGATATTGAGCCATATTTCTTAAGTCAAAAGAAAACAAGGAATTATTCTTATTCAGTACTACTGTGACTTGAAGTAACGAAATGTTTAGTTTAGATTAATCAAGTCATTATTAAAGACCATTTCATAGCCTCACGATGTTTCATTAGTTAAGAGGTCACAATTTAAATAGAAATGTAGGAAAAGAAAAACAAATCTATTACTAGCATTGGTCACAACTGTTGCCAGCAATAGAATTAGTCCCACAAGCTTATTGGCCAACTCACTAAATCTTGAATATCAGAAAAACAAATCAATAAATGGCAAACGATTGGTGGTACTAAAAGAAAGGTGGAGACTCATATATAATAAGTAGCACAAGAAGTCATTATTATTGATACGTTTTCTCCTATCTTTTTCAGGTCAGCCTAATAATAGAAAAGAAAAGAAGTTGTTACGTGTGCTTCCCCAGAGTTGGTAAATCACCATCAGGACCAAATTCTGGATAAAAAGTTTTGTCGACCATAATATCTAACCAGACAACAATCTCTCCACATCAATGATCTATGAGGTTGCCGCATGTTTGAACTTTGTCATACCAAGTATCTCTAGAAGATTTTGACACAATTGTCTTCTTCCCTAACCTGATTGGAACATTAGTTACAAGAGTGCTAAATAGCACCCACTACGAATACAAATTTAATTAACATAAATAGGAATATGAAGGCAGACAAGAGGGTTGCTCAGATAGTAAACACTCTCAGTGGCGTAGTTATTGTCATTTCTGATTCGTTGGAAAAATTACGTTATATATATATATATATGTCAAATTCTATATATAAAGTTGGACACCCTTGACAAAATATATGTCTTTGCCACAGTGGCAATGAGTGTCATTTAAATGAAGGAGTTTCAGGTTTGAACCTCAAATAACATAATATTTTTTTATTTTAATTTGACAATTACACACTTTTATCCTTGGACACCCTTAATAAATATTTTAGCTCCGCCACTGAACGCTCTACTTCTCTGACCTTAAATTTGCAGATTTTAGTCACGAAGAGAGCGGAGAAGATAGGAGCAAGGGTGAAAAAAAAGAAAAGACGAATTTTGAAGTTGAGAATTTTTTTTAGCAATGTGAAGTGTAATAACAAGTTCAATTATTTCAATAGGTGATCAAACAAGGGCACCTTTTCTAATAATTCCCATATATCACTTCAAAAGAAAAGAGAATAAGAAACATAGCGATGACCAATAATGTAAGGCACTTAAAATAAGTGGAGATCCACCATTTCCAATTATTTGTCCATGGTACGATACAAGTGGAAAATATACATGGAAAGATTGAATAGTACTACTTATTACACCCTTGAGATAGATCCACCATGAATGTCGTTATCAATGGTGCTCCATATATATAAGCCCTGTTACTTAGTACGTACGACATTGAATGAACTTGTTTACCAGCTGACCAATTTTACCGAGAGCACATGTATGTACCTAACTTTGCTATATGTTAAGTTGCCTTCACCTTTGTACTCTTCTTCACACGCATCCTCAATCACTTGATCAAAGTCACAAGTGGATCTTTAAAATATTTCTTAGTACGATCCATCCTTTTTATATCAACATCATAGAGAACAAACAATATAACAGAATCTGAAAATCGATTCCAAAGAAAACTTTGTTGTTATAGAAAAATTTAATTTTTATACTAATCTCATTGACTCTAAATCCTCAATTTGTCACGGATGAAATTAAAATGGGCTAATACGTGGTGTCAATTAATTTCAATAGATTTTATTAGCAATGTTCCTATTTCAACTGACAAAGTAATATTCAATCTCTCTCACACATGCATGCAGAAAAAATGACATTGTCTAGCATATTCCAAGAAAACTTGGTAAGGTGGTAGCAATTGAAGTGACAAAGGGAGAATGAAGATGTTACTGACCAAGGAAATGGATATTTGTTGTCTGAGGGACCAGGTGCCTGGAGGGTACTACTACTGCACTTTGTTCATTTATTGGTGACTCCACATGACAATAAAAGCAAGGGCCTAACAAATTCCAAGAAGCCATACATAGGCCCACATTTTACTCCCACAAAATATTCCATGGGCCTCTCCCCTGGACTACGAATTTAAAATTTAAAGTTTATATATTATAAATTCTAATTTAAGTTTAAAATGGATTTTTAAGACAAAAATTGAGTTTTGACTCAAACTATTCGATTGGATTGTGTCAAATGCACACCATAATCGGTATATCTGCCCTTGTTTCTAGGGCAGTTAAGAGTGTTTTGGTTACATATCCGATCGAATCCCATACGAATAATAAATGTATTTATTAAAACTACTAAAAGTAATTCTGAATTTATAATTTTGAAAGTGCAATGAATTCAGTACTATTAAGATTAAGTTTGAGTCTGGGATATGCCATTATAAGGTAGCTTATATATTTAATAAGAGAAAAAATCAAAAAATAAAAATATAAAAACAGCTAAGGGAAAGGGACTTGTGTGTTACGCAATTTCATATAATTTGATAGTGAAATTTTGAGAAAATGATAATATCTGATTTAATCCTCTTCCATGAATGGTAGGTACCTAAACTTTTTCAGTCTGGCCTAGTTGACCCATGAATATTGATCCATCATTTTTCAAGTTTCGACCCACACCCAACAGTGTGTTTCCTTGTAGAAGCTAATGCTCAATTCTTGTAACATCACATAACATATAATTTTGACTTTTTCTTCACTTTTTTTTTTTTGGTTTCGTTTTACTTTTCTATTTATATATTTCTTGAGTATTTTGTGATTTTTAGGTTATATTTATTATTTATACAAAGGAAAGCAAATTTGCCTCTAGCTCAAACCATTTACAATGTCTAGTGCCTAGTGGTTATACAATGACAGAACAATATTTGATGTAACTTTTCCTTAAGGACTGGTAATTTGGTTAGATGGTATGGGCTGATTAGGAAAGTTCATTGAGATGGGCTAACTGGATTGGGCTATGTTGGATTCAATGTCTCAATATTTCACCTTAATTCCAAAAAAAAAAAAAAGGCATTTAGTTTTATAGTAAAACTTGGGACAGATAATTCCGAGTTGACAACTGTAGAAAACACAATTAACTTATAGAAATGAAATTCCAATAAACAAATGAAGAATTAAACATGAGATTCCGGGGGAATAAAATTTTATACCATCTTAAGGAATCTCGTCTCGCTTGAGAAAAGAAGACGCAGTTAAAACGGAACACATCAATTATTTTGGGAGAGTTACACTAGTAAATAATTTGGATTAGTTTAAGGTTAGCCACATTCCACTGAGTGAGAAGTTTTTTTTTTTTTTTTTGGGCTTGATTCATTATTTTTCTTTTCTTTTTGACCATTCTAATTAATTATTCTGTTATTTAACTATAGTCACATGCAATACATGTGAGCGCTACTTAGACAATGGTTGAGCATTTAAGCAACTAGTAGGGTATTAGGTACACCAATAAATTTAATTTCTACTAAATATATTTTTCAAAAGAACTATGAAATTGGAAAAGAGCCTCTTCAAAAGAAAAAGGTATCATTAATTTAAGAATGTATACACAAGAAATGTAATAAAGCATTAAAAAAATTGTATGGTGTGAGATAATTCAGTTATAACTCCCCTCTTTCTGTTTTTGGGCACCATTTTCTTCTGGAAAAAATTTATTCAGTAGTATCTAAATTAAGCAAAAAAAATTTACCTTTCTTCTTATAAGGCATATCATTTAATTATGTTTAATGGATACATAAAATTTTATATGCTTCCCCTTCTTTTTTCTTTCTTTTTTTGTATGGTTTTTTCTTTAGATCTGCAAACATCAAGTAGTACTTATTTAATCATGTGAATTATAATCATGAGTCTCAATTGAGTACTAGGTTATTTACTTATTTATTTGTATGACTTCTTCTTTAGATTTACAAGAATCACTATCACACATTCAAAAGAATGAAAATTATGATTTCACAAATTATGTTGGGTGAGTCAATGAATTTAAGTGTGAGTTTTATTTTTTATGCATCACAGATTTGCTCAAATTGATGAATTCTTTTATAAATTGTATCAGATTTAACATAAAATTGTGATGAATTAGTCCGTCACAAATATTAGGATCACAATCTGTGTTTTTCTTATAGTGGACAGGATATGACTTGAGGTATAATTTTATATTTTTCAAAAGAAATTGTTCATGAAACATGCTACATTGACAAGATAAATTTATGTTATTTAATTGTCAACAAATTTTGCCTCGGTCTATCTCGTTCAATTATTTACAGCTCCAACCTTATTGGCACACTTGTTAGTTTGTTTAATTTTTCTCATATGAATTAAAAGCATTCAACCAAAATAATGTACGCCCATATTGGTATACGATCGCTTGCGTCCATTTAGGATCTCTTGGCTGAAGAATTTAGGCTACGGTACTCCGTCTTTTTTCCTTATTTTCCCTATGAGCGACAACATTAATTTTACTTGAAAGCTCGTAATTACTTTGTGCTTATAGTGAAATATTGTGAGTTTCAAAAGATAATAGTAATTACATGAAAGATTAAGAAAAGGGCGCGAAGATCTTTTAAAATTGAATAAAAGTTAAATGCAAAAACAAAAAAAGGGTTATGTAGCATCAAGTGTTCAGAGGACAAAAAATGGAATAGTCGTTTTCATAGGCGTTCAAGTGTGCTCCACAATACAAAAAATGAATAACTCAATGCGCACTCTCTCTCGTGCCTCTATTTTCCCCTTCTCCTTTCACTTTCACCTAACACTCTTCCAGTTCTTTAATTTTTCTTTGGTGATTTGCCATTGTAGAATGAGTGCTCTGCTGCCTGGCCCCAAAATCACATCTCTTTCTCTCACTTATTTGGTCTCAAACCATTACATAAAGTATGACTTAAATAAATGACTGAAATAAACTCATTCTCAGCAGCACACCAACACGACACTTTTTAGTTTTTATTAATTCTCTACTCCCTCCCCTTTTTTCTGTTACTATAAATTAAATGGTACAGTCATAGAATGGAATAACAGAAATCCCTCTTATTATTTTTTTTTTGTTTCTTCTCTCCAACAAAGTTTTATTAAACAAAAAAGAAAAAGAGAGAACACAAGCCTCTTTTTTTCCCCCTTTATTTCTCTTACTGCGGCTCTGCCTCTGCCGCTGCTAACGTTGTTTGCTGACAAATTTCAGAAAAAGAGTAAAAAAGAGAGCCACCACCTCCTACAATATTCTTGATTTTTCTCTCTCGTTTCTCATTTCACTTTAGCTAAATGGGTATTTGGAGCAACCTAGTTGTGCTCCTTGTTATTTTCCCTTTTTGTACATCAGATCCAAACGATGAGATGTGCTTGACTCATCTCAGTCAATCTTTACAAGACCCTCTGAAGAATCTTCAAAACTGGACTAAATCCTCTTTCGCTAAACCTTGTGATGGGTTCACTTCATATCTACAAGGGGCAACTTGTAACAATGGCCGAATCTACAAATTATCCCTTTCCAATCTCTCGCTTAAAGGTACCATTTCTCCTTATCTCTCTAATTGCACCAATCTACAAGCTCTTGACCTCTCCTCCAACGCAATATCCGGCCCAATACCTCTAGAACTCCAATTCCTAGTCAATCTGGCTGTTCTCAACCTCTCAGCTAATCAACTTTCAGGCCCAATTCCTGAACAGCTCGCCATTTGCGCTTACCTCAACGTCATCGATCTTCATGATAATCAGCTTAATGGGCTTATCCCCCAGCAACTAGGCCTCCTTGTACGGCTATCCGTTTTCGACGTATCCAACAATAGATTATCGGGTCCGATACCAGCCTCACTGGGTAACCGGAGCGGAAACTTGCCCCGATTCAATGCCAGTTCGTTTGATGGGAATAAGGATCTTTACGGGTACCCATTGCCACCCAAAAAGAGTAATGGGCTATCAGTTTTGGCAATTGTAGGGATCGGATTAGGAAGTGGATTCTTGAGTTTGGTGCTAAGTTTTACTGCTGTTTGCATATGGTTGAGAGTTACTGAGCAAAAATTGGATGCTGAAGAAGGAAAAATCAGTCATCTTATGCCTGATTATTGAAGAAACACAAAATCATACTTTTCAGATTACAGGTATCTTAAATTCTTTATGAGGCTGCTCTGTTTTGCCCCTTTTCTTTTTTAATTTGGGTTTAAATTTTCCTTTTCTATTGAGGAATTAAAAATTCACCCATTTCCTAGTTTTTGGCTTTTCATTTTTTACAGCATTATTTTTCATTTTGCTTAGCTTCGTTTTTCTAACATTTGACCCCAATATGTAAAGAATTGAAGAAAATTTGGAATTGAGTTTGTAGTACATAATTACTTTTAGCATTAATCTGTATTCTAATTTGATGCCCGGGCAGTGGGTTGGCTTGTGTCCACTCCAGGTTGTACAAATTATACGTGGAGATCGTACTTATCCTAATATTAAAAAAATAAGGCAAATCGTGCGTATATTTTAGTAGCAAATCATAGAAAAATGTACAGCTCTATTCCAACACCACGACTTGTTGTTTGTAGTTTAGTTTTTTGTTTTTGGAACAATCACAGAAGCACCCAAGATGGTTTTGGTTCCCAACCCAACCATTTGATGACTAAGAAGCCATGGGTTTTACTTTTCACTTTCATTATTTGTTGTCTTATGCATCCAATTGATGATCGGTTTTGATTGTGAATTCAGAAGATTGAATATGTATACGCTACAATTCGGCAAAAGGATATTTAATAAAAATACATAGTTAGGGGAATTCAAATGTTAGGTTGTTGCCAACATTTAAGTAAAAATATATTTGTGGCGCCTTGTTTGGTACAATCACGTTTGTTTACGCGTTGTTATAATGAGGGAGTACTGGTCTACAAATTTTGCGCAACAAATAGCCAGCAAAATCCGGAATATGTATTCTACCAACAATGTTTGTTTGGATTCTATAATAAATAAATACTCCTTCTATTTCTTTTTACTTATTTTATTTTAATTTTTAAGTGTTCCGTTTACTTGTTATTTTTTACAAATCACCTATTTACTTCTAATTTTTGACAAATATAAAAAATATTTTTTATTTATTATATTCTCAATTTATTTAAAAAGTCAGAGATAAAATAATAAATTTATTATGTTTAATTATTATTTTCTTAATATATGTGTCAAGTGCAAAATGACTAAGTAAATAGTGATACGGAATATACACTTTTTGTGGCGTTTAATTTGTAAAAAAGAAGATCTGATTTGAATAGAAACTTTATGGATCTTCCTTCTTTTTTTACTCGTTTTTGCCCCTGATTTTAGGTTTCTGCTTAATACAGGTGCTTAATTTCTACTCCATCCGATTGCTTTTGCCTAATTCTGAATGGACTTTGCACTCTTTGAGAAATAATGCCTGAAGTAAATATTTTGTGGGAGAATAGTATGAAAAAACAAATTATTAATTTAAAATAAATATTAAAATTATAGTTTTATTTAATTCTAATTTGTAGCAGATACTTTTTTATTCGTGTCTCTTTTCAGAAATTTCGCTCACCACTCTCTAGATTGCTACTCTCCCTCGCCTCTCTCACTTTATGCAAACAAAAATGTATAAATTGTGTTTGTGTTTTTATAAAACGAGAGAAAGTTGTATATACAAATACATATCTCTTCCTCCTATACACTTCCTTATAATTATACAATACAATATTTTCTTAACTAGTTTTTTTTTTGTCTCTCTCTTTCTCGCTTTAAAAAAACACAGATCATACAAAATACAATGTAAAATTTGTGTCTCTATAAGGTGAAAGAGATTTATATACGAATCTATCTGTATACAAAAATACAATTATATATACATATACAAATTTATATTTTAATACATATATATATATATATATA